>NC_134954.1:24134070-24434356 GCF_965638725.1 Aptenodytes patagonicus
GGGGAAACCAGGCTGAAACAATTTGCTGTTTCCAAGGACTATTATGGGACAAGACAAAAAAATTTCCAAACCAGAACCAAAACTTGGAGCTTTAGTAATAACAAAGTTCATATTTTTTTAAGGTGACTAGATTACTTTTGCTTTAAAGAATTGTACAGGTAAATGCTTAAGAAAGTACCTTTAAGAGGCACTATCTGGGGAGAAGATGTTGGAACAGGCTGCTCAGGGAAGTGGTTGAGTCACCATCCCTGGAGGTATTTAAAAGACGTGTAGATGAGGCGCTTAGGGACATGGTTTAGTGGGCATGGTGGTGTTGGGTTGACGGTTGGACTCGATGATCTTAGAGGTCTTTTGCAACCTTAATGATTCTATGATTCTATGAAAGAGGTGACATCGCAGCCAGCTTCAGGAGCTAAGCAGGTGGTGAACATGATGCCACAGGGGCTTGAATGTGGCCAGGTTATGTAAAGAGCAGTGATGAAAAAGGGCATTTGGAAAGTAACATCCAGCTTTTGAGCTGTGGGTGCACCAGTGGCATGAAACGGTGCCTTCTATATTGCTTGAAAATTGGTTGCACGAGAGCATCATCCCCCATCCTCAGCGAGAGCCATTGCACTGGAAGGGCAGGGAAAGAAGTGCTGGCACCCAGCTTCTCCATCACTTACACACCGCAGATGATCAGTTGAGCAGGAAGGATTCCCAGTTTGGAATGATTGCTAATTAAAAGAAAAGAAAAGGTATAATCAAAAAACATACCTTAGAGAAGTCAAAGCACATGAGCTAAGGCTGCGTGTCAGAGGGGAGCATTGAACTGAGCAGTCCTCATTAGAGATTTATTATTAATAACCACATTAGGTCAGAACTACCTGAAAGATGAAAATTTGGTAAACAGTAAATACCAAACTGCAGCCAGAGTCCTGTCACTGTATGGCAGAATACTGACAGACAGCGTGTGAAAGAGCAAAGGTATATTCTGAGATTTGCATTTCCATACTTTTGCTCTCCAACTCCGACAAGTATATAAAAAAATTACACACTTAGGATGCTAGCATCATGCTCATATGGAAGTAGTTTTTAATATTATTTGTGTTGGGATTTTTATCCAATCCTGCAGGAAACAACAAAATTCACGGCAGGGTTACAGAAAAGCAAACCCTTCATTCCTAAGCACAAGAAACTGCTCAGCTTTACATTTTATATTCAATACTCAGTAGTGGCAGAAAGATTTAATCTCCCAGTTCCTGTGTTTCTGCAGCAACTCAGGCAAGACACACAAGCAGCTGGGGAGCAAGTCACAATGAGCATGCCGAAGGCAGTCCAAGGGATCCCGGAGGGGAAGCAATAAAGCCGTATCACCAGGACACACCATGTGCCACTAACTGCTGACCTGGGCATTAGCCGAATCTTTTGTACAGCCACCCCAAAAAGCAAAGCACAGCGGTAGCCCCAGCAAACAGTTGGGAGGGGGAAGAAGGGGGGTTTCTTGGAGGAACAGGATGGCCAAGATGAACAGCTACGCCGGTGAGCAGGGGGTTTCCTAACCAGCCTCCAGGCAGGAAAGCCTGGTCACTCACAGCTCAGGCAGCCGGAGGGCAGAGGACAGAACCGAAACACCGGCACCTGCTCACAGGCAAGGGCCGGGGCAGGCTGCTAGTGTTTTAGGTGGTTACGGTTTCACCCAGCCGAGTCCAGCGAGCCAGGGTTGTCTCTGGGAGGAGGAAGTGGCACTGGCAGCATCTTCTGTCAGCCTGCAGGAAACACTGACATAGGCTATGGGAAAGCAGCCTTAAAATAGGAATTTAGGAGAGCACTAGATAATGGAAGATGGATACAGATATTTTTATTCTTACATTATGAGTAGAGGGATTTAATAAATATTGACTTATTTCCTGATATTCCTATTAGAGATAAAAATGCTAGTCAAGCTGCTTTATTGTTGTTCAGCCAATCAGTTACTATTTGGTAATTTTCTCAGCAATTTTCTCAGCAACTTTTTTAAACATTTAGCTTCCCACTAACTGTTAATAATTATTGCAGACTGAATTGCAGGAGATCTGGCAAAGCCAGTGGGCAGTGCATTTTGTTCAGTGAGATAAATATGCAAGTATTGTTTTTTGCTATTTATTTTATAAACAAAACAAAAAACCCAAAGATACCTGTAGCATGAATGTAAAAACTACTTTGCTAGAGTTTTTTATTTCTGAAGATACACTTTCTGTGATTGAATCTGCAGTTACGATGTTAATGGAAATTTACCTTATTTAAACTATTTAAAATGTAATTAATTACTTTTCTATTATAACCCAATACATTTATCCTTTATTTTGCTATTTGACATGTAACTCAGGTATTTCATGTTTAATATTACTGACCTGTCACAGTTTGAACATATGAGTAACAACAAACTGAGGATTCACAGACCAGTCTTGCATTTACCTCTCATTGCCAGAGTAAACTTTAAACCTCTCCCACTACAGAGAACTTTGCTATTTGCAAACGGACCCAAACGCTGACCCCATGACACCATCACTCTCGGGTCGCCCATCTCTATGTTAAATGAAGGATCTCAGCAGGGGAACGCCTCTCTCCAGGCGCAGGGTTGGTTATGGTACTGTCATAGCTGCAATGAGAAGACATAGTAAATGTATTTCGTTATTAATCACGTCTCATTCTCATGTCTGAGGTTAAGTCTGAGTTGCCCCAAGAGAGGTGAAGCAGGCACTGAGCACGACAAGATCCCCACCATTGTCACACACCTGCGCCAAAGACCTGCCCTGCCTTGTGCTTCCTCCACTACAGACTGCACTGGCCTGATGCAAGATTCATATTAACAGCAGGCAGTTTCATTACAGTATAAAATTCAGGATTTTCAGAATGTACACATTTCCTCTTACTTTAAATAAATTGGTATTTTTCTGATTTTTACAACACTTTTTCAACTTTCTCCATATAAAACAAAATATGTCATTCCATTCAACTTCTGATCATAAGGGTATTGAAAAATCCTACTGAAGAAAAGCTCTCCAAACCTTCACATTACTGTATTGTATTGTGGTACAGCCTATACAAAGCAGCATGTCAGGAGTGAAAAGGCAGCTGTGGAGAGATGCTCCTTTCATGGGTCACCAGATGTCACACTCCTAATTCCAAAATACTTGTAATGCACTGCTGCTTAATTAATAGCCTTCAGATGGCTGAAGGAAAAGTAATGAATATGGATGAAGAGTAGGGGAATGTCACAAACACATCACATTTCTTGCCCATGCGTGAAGTCAAGCTTCTGAATACTGCATTTGCAGCCAAGTTGTCTTTTCACTGTTCCAGGCTGGTTTGCCTCGTCCATGGCAGACTATATCCCTATGGCAGAACAAGAGCACATACAGAGTATTCTGCAGAAGGAGAGTCCCGAATCATGTGGGCATCATTATTTGTACCTTATGTTTTAGAAATGGATATAAAGAAAAGATATGAAAGGTCAAATTACAGAAAGACACAAAAATAAATAAAGAGTGCACACCCAGACAGCAAGTCCATTAAAAGATTTACAGGTTGCCTGTTAAAGACAAAGCAGAAACCTTCTTTAAAATAAGAAATAAGATTTCAGTCCAGCACAAGGAATCAAATTCAAGTACTTCATGCTTAGACATACTGTTTCAGAAAATTATTATTTTCCATTATATCAGTATGTTATACAACAGGTTGAATCATTGTCATGATATGCAGCAGCTGTCATAAAAAAGCTGATTTCTCCTTGATATAGTTCAAAATAGGAATAAAGTAGCTAAGAGGAAGCATTTAAGTGTTTATTTTGATCTTTGTCTTGTGTAAAGCAATACTGAGTGTTAATTAGAGCAGTCTGAAAACTGTTTTAAGAAGCATGCAGGCTTATTCTTTCTTCCTTGCACAGGCAGTAGGTCTTGAAAAGCTACTTTCATAAATACAACAAAAGTCACACAAAACTCCTTGGAACCTCATATATTTTACAGTAAGCAGAGGAACTGTTAATGAGAACAGGATAATTATAACTAAACATTAATTCCTCTCTATTTATTTTGGTACCAAGGTCAATTCTGATGTTATTTCTTCCCTTGCCAAGTTGTACCAAATACTATGCCCAAAGGTATTGCAGTCAGGAGAAAACAAAGGATATGTTAACCTCTGATGGTAACTGGAAAATTCATTTCTGGCTTCTTTGAGGGTACTACTGAAATCACTCTAGGAAATATCAAAAATTAAAACAAAGGAGAGAGCATCTGCCCACCCAACTCCAGCTCCATGCACAAGATGAAGAGGAAGATGAAAGATGCGCAACTGGTCCTAGGTGAAGGCAAGGATGAGGACCGGGACAGGCATTCAGGGGTCACAACACTCATCCTAAAAAACAAACAAAATCTGTGAATTAAAAGGGATTTTATGGAAATAAAGCCCTTTAAAACGCCTCATGACACTTCTCTAAGCGAAGCAAAACTGGCAGCAAGAAGCACCACACTGACAGTCCAACACCTGGAGCAGGATCTCCCATCGGACATCCTTGTGAGTGCCCCCCAGCTGCGCTCACAGCCTTGCCCTTGACGTGCCAATGCCACAGACCCGAGCAGTGCTGGCCAGGGCTGCAGGTCCTGCACCTCCTGTGGGGACAGAGCCCACCCTGCCCTGGATCAGGACTCCCACAGGGGCAGCACCAGCAGCAGGAGGACAGAGGGCTTTGGCCGTCCCCGCATCCAGCTTCTCAGGCAGGATTTACAACAGAACAAGCGGTGTGCCATCTTCACAGCCCAAATGTCAAATTAAGGTTTGGGATGAGATCTGCAGGCATGGAGCAGTTAACTAATAAAATACTCTATCATGGTAGACAACACCGGCTGGTTGAAAGAACCATATATCTGCATTATTTAAGTTATACCCACTGAAGTCTTGACTTGAGTGCACAGAATTTCAATTAAAAAACCCAGAAAAGCACCTGCCATCCCCTCAGCCCCACTGACTAGGGCACTGCTGCATGCTCCAGGCTGGGCAGGAGGCTCCAGCTCTCCACAGGATTTATTTCTGACAGAGTGGGACACTCATCCAGGCAACTGCCAAGAACAGACATTGTCTGTGGTGCAAACACTCCAGCACATCATTTTCCCAAGTGGCCTGAAGATCATGTTTCACAGGGTATTATCAGACTGAAACAGCTAACTTCACATGCAGGAAAGCAAAATTAGGAAAAATATTACTGCCACCATACTTTTACGTTTTAGTCCTTAAAAACTGCTGAAACAGGTTTCCCATTTGATTGAAGCAGCTGTCTGCATTACACTGATATTTTAAATGGGATAAATCTGCTGAACTCCTATAGAAAGAGCCCCTCTCTTGTCTTCCCCTTCCAGCTGCTCCACAGCAGAGCCAGAGGGCTCAGCATCAAACAGGAACGTGCCAGCATCCGATCTCCTGATTTTGGTCAGGCAGTAGTTTAGTTACCAGTGAAGTTCCTTGGTCAGCAGTCCCCAGAGGTCAGTGGTCCAGGCTGCAGCTCTGACTTCAAACAGGCCAAATTCTTTGCTTAAGAACGAACCCAGTGACTGGCTCAGCTGCATTTTTAAGAAAACTATAAAGAAAAAATCCTGTCCAGATACACCAATAAAGGAGAAAAAACCAAACCAAAAATCATTCTTATTACCCCATTTCAATTTTCAGAACAATGGTCCATGAAATCACTCTCCTCAGCAAACATACATATTGGCCAGAACCCTTTGCTACATATGAGCTATAGGGGAGAGAGGGACTGATGTGTGGGTCTGACCTGGGAGGCACCGAACACCCACTGCCCCCACAGCAGCAGCTGCTGAACCCCAAACCCCCTGGCACCAGGTCTGCCAGCACAGCACCCAAGGTGTCCCGTGAACTCAAGTGGGTTCACATGCACTAAGGACTCGAGGACCATGTCTGTACTTATTAAATCTCAAAAGGGCTGCGGACTAATGTATTTTCACAATATGTCAGTGAAGATTTGCTGCCCTCTCACAGGCTGCAGGACTCACCAAACAGACACGGCCTCTGACGGAGGCAGCAAGGCAGTCGGGTTTCCAAACACATCAGGCAGCGCAGAGCTCAGAAGCAACACGAGGCTTCAGCACAGCCTGCTGATATTTTTTTAAAGGCACCATCTTTCAGTCCTTCCCAGAACATCTGTTTTCCCTGCACAGAAGATGTTAAAGTTTTCCAAGAGAACTCCTGACAGAAGTGCTCGTCTCGCCTCCCCTCCCAGCAGAGCTGGGCCAGGAACAGCAGCTTGTGCCAGGAATGAAATTCCTCTGCAGGGAGGCTCCAGCCTGCGGGTCCACAGGACGGCACCAAGTGACCGGCAGCCATGGCGGCTGCTGGAGGACCTGCCCCGGGAGGGAGGCTGCCCAGCTCGCTCGGCTGCCTGTACAGTCATTCAAATGAAACCTTAAAAAGAAAAGGCACCTTCAAAAACATGGGTCTTAATATGCAAACTGATGCTAAGCTGATGTTACAGCCATTACAAGATCAGGAGTTGGTGTTTTCATGTCATTCAGCCCCATTTTCACAGGGAATTATTTCCCACTCCCTTTATATTCACATCCAAAAGCCCCATGGAACCAGAGACACCTTTAAGCTTTCTTCATGCAAATTTCAGTAACGTCACCCAAAATATCTTTGGGAATAACATGCAAATCATACATAGCAGTGAGCATGGCTACTACACGAACAAAGTGTCCCTGAGAGAATATCCCCATTTTGACCTCACAGCATAACTCCTTAACTATTTAAGCACCCAACAGCATCACGTACAAGGTTATCTATGTTTCCTATGATGCACCTTCAACCTATTACAGAACAAAGTGGCACTTTGTGCTGCAGCGCTTTCTCTCCCTGTGCAAGGGCAGATGGTGCTGCCAGGTTTTGTTTGGTCAAAAGGTGGAGCTTCACAGGGACCAGCCTTCCAGAGCTGCAGGATGAAGATGCCTCCACCACTGGCATGGGTGCTGCTCCATTGAGGCCACCTGCCCAGGGCGCAAGGGCAGCTCCTGTGTCGCAGTTTCCACAGCCGCCGGGAAAGGCTCTTCTGCAGCATATACGGTCGTACTGGGGCAATGCCAGCCTGCCTGGGCTGGGCTTAATGGCAGGCTTTATTCCAGGGCTAGCCCCCAGGCACAGAGGTCAAGCGGAGGAGTGTTGTTGGCCCCAGGGAGAAGAGCACCATGAAATAAAACCAAGTTCTTGAAGATATATTGAAACTTGCCACAGGATGACTAAATGGGTGGTTAGTCATTTCATGACCTCCCTAAAACACACAAAAATTAATTAAAAGGAGATAAGAAAAAACAACCTGAAAACCAAATAGGCACTGAAAATAAATAGCGCTCTCATATCAGGAAAAGGTTCTTTCCCTGTGACAGAACTATATACACAAACCTCAGACAAAACAGCATTGCTTAGGGCAGTCTATACCTAAGTGATTCCCTGCAAATAAACCAGTTTTGAAATGCACAACAGAAACCAGAATTTCTCCACACATCATAAAAATTAGCATGATAAAGTAGTTCCTCTCCACTCAAAAATATATTATTAGATATAAAATTATGGTAATTGAACCTCATACATAAGCTTTTAAATTCAGGCCTTTGTAGAAATGTACTATAACAGGATAATGTTTGTTTTTACTGGCTGCTACTCACCCTGGAGAAATCACCAGCCATTGTGCTCCTTCAGAAGGAGGATTTCCTCTAGTAAACCTGCCAGTAAAAAACAATCAGGCATCCTGATAGCTTTATTTGGTTAGAAGAATGGTAAACTCGTAAAGTGCCATAAGCTATTCAATAGAAAAAGATTAGATATGAGCAGCCCAAGGTTCATCATTTAAAGAAATCTCAATTTGAAACTTTCCATTAGCTAATTAGAGGAAATAAGCTGCAGGGGGTTGTTTGTTAGTTTAAAGGAAAGAAGAGAAAGTCCAATTTTTTTTTAAAGCTAGCTTGCATCAGCTACCATTACAAGGATGCAAAAAGCACATTCGAATGATTCACACATTTTAAGTCATTTGCCCTATCAGCAGAGTACGGAGGTGCAGCATGGCACAAGCTCCCACACATGCATCACCCCCCTTAGAGCCTACGGCAGACTGGCTCCTGGCTGGTGACTTGGGTTAAATTTGCCCTTCATACTGTCATTTACATGGGATATTTCTGAGTATTTTTACTTGTAAACCAGCTCTATGGAATAGTATTTTCACACATTACCTCCCATTTGCCACATCTGCAGAAACATATATTATGAGGAAAGTGAGACCTTAGAGAAGCTTATTGATTAGAATAAACATCTGAAGTATACACCAGGAACCTGTTGCTGGAAAAGCAGAAGGAAAGAATATACCATATCAAAGTACTCTTATTTCCAATTTCATACTAAATTTAATACCAATATGCTTACTAAAGCAGTATTTTCCACTGCAAGACATATAGTGCATAATTTTGTACCAAAAATTCTAAACTTGTCTAAAAACCTCTAATAGCTTCCTAATGCTTAGCACGCAGCCACGCGCTTTGCAATGTAGAATCCTATTAAATCCCTCTGAAAATATCTTAACAAATCACTATTAATCATACATGAGATGACTAAGTAACAATCTTGTTGGATACAGTGCCATTACATGTTAATATTCAATGTTAAAAAACATCCGTCAGAGAAGAAACCAAAGGAGATATCTAATAAATCAGTGATGTTGATTGACAGTATAGTAACCACGTAAGGAAAACTTGAAGCAGCAGCCCAAAGGGCCCACTGCTTTTAGCATATAACTATAATTCATTTGATGCAAATTCAGGCCTGTGCTGGTCTCATCATAAATTTCACTCGCTGTATTGTTACAAGAAATTTGGCGTTGGTTTTGATTAAAACCCTGTTCACCAGCGCCATGGCTCCTGCCGCCACTTCCCACCAACACAGTGTTTCACCAGCTCCTGCACACAATGCAGCGTAGAGCAATGCAGCTTCAGAGCAGCCTAAGGGCAGTGCAGAGCGCAGTGGCCCTAGGACCCCCCGGTCCCTCCTGGGGCAGGAGAGAAGACAGGGACCTTTTTTTTTGTCAGTCAAGGCATTTGCTAAACCAGGGGTTTTCCTTCTTGCCCACTTTCTACATCCCACAATACACTAGAGTGGTATCTTCTGCTGGGATGGCTCCATGTCTCAGGAGACTTTATTGCACGTTTCCGAGTTATTTACTATAATAATCAAAGTAGGCCCATTAATTGATGTTTTCAGCTATACAAGTGTAAAAATTTACCCAGAATATTTAGTATAATGACCATCAAGCAATTATTTACTTAGAGAGTTTCCCAGTTCTCTGCAACCTGACAACAGCTCTTCTTTTGCATCCTCATTCAGGGATTCTGAAACAGCATTTTTTTTTCACCCTTATACTCTATATTATCACTTCAAAGGTACTAAAACCCACTATATTATGCCAATGGATATTTTGGCACTCTCTAAAATTTGAGTTATGGGCCAGATAGAGTTTAACACATTATGCTGTGAGTATGAATGCTGCCTGTGTGCACCACATTTGTCTTAAAAGTTCACATGCCATTTTCAAAACATAATTCTCCACACCTGAATTAGACAATGATTTAAAATAAATATTTGGAATTATTGCTGTTAAAGCTCATGCAAAACTTACAGTCTGAAGAAATAAAAGGAAAGCTAAATGCAACTGGCAATCTTGAGCCTTCGGCAATATTTTTTCCCAGCTAATTCAGAAACCTATAAAGGTAAAGATTTTAATTGTGGAAACAGTTGCTGCTTTCACCACTAGCTTTACTGCTGTTGGGTTTTGCTTTTAATGAAGCTCCTTTCTAAGCTTTACATTGCGCAGTCTCATAGACTGATGGTAACGCCATCTCAAGCTTTAGGGTTCAATAAATAACACGTACCATATTTTAACTCCTCTTCCTTACAGCCAAAGGGAAGAGGTTCCTCGGGGTGGAGTTCCTGGGTCATGATCCCATTGGCCACATCTCCGTACCTGCAGAGGGGAGCCCCACCAGCACGCTCGCTAACAGGCATCACTGCTGGGTGCAAGGGGATGCTGAGCAAAGGCTCCATGAACCTGTACTGCACACTGGTCCATGGTGCCAGGAGCAGGGACAAGTCCTGCAGATGCATCTTCAGGGGGACTGAACTGGAGCAGGTTCTCGAGAGCCTCCTGGCAGGCATGGGTGGAGGAGAGCAGCTACAGCCTGGGAAGGAGCACAAAGGGAGAGGAGTAGAAGAAAAAAGGAGGACTATGAGAGGAACACCACAAATGATCAGGAAGGGAAAACAACTGCGAGGGCATGGAGTCAATTTAAATATAACTATTATATATATTATTTTATAAGATATATTTTAATTATATATTGTATAATATGGTTATAGTTATATTTTTAATTTATCTTATATGATTATATATATATTTATAAAAGGAGGTGGTAGAAAATAGTAGCTGCCCCAGTCGCTGCTCCCAAACCCAGAGCTGCCAGCGTGATCCATCCCAGACAAGGACACACCATTATCCCAGGATTTCCCTAACCTTGTTGTATCAAACCGCTGCGGGTCAGCCCCAGACCAGCCGCAGGCAGTGGTGGTGCATGTGCCCCCTCCACAGCCACGCAGGGCTGGGGACCGGCCAGTGCTTGGCTCAGCACACACACACACAAAAGCCTAAAGTGAAGAAAAAAACAAAAAGCATCAAATTATTACCACCAGGTATTTAAACCAACAGAATGGAAGGGATAACAGCAGTGAGTAGCTGTTAAATGACCTGGTTAACAAATGCTTGGTGGGTCACTTCATTTTTCTGTCTCCTAAGCATCTCTCCTGTGATGCTGCTGGTCATAACAGGTGATATTAAAGGTCACATTGGCAACAAAAGGTTTTTAAATCATGTTTTATTACAGTCCTCCAGTTACAATACAGCATCGTGGCCTGCCCTCCCCTGGGGCACGCTGGCATACCAGTTTTTACTTCATTTACAGCACAGTGAATATGCACAGTTTACTTCCAATGCAAAAAAAAAGACTTCACGGGGCTGATTTAAAAATACAGTAACATGTTCCCAAATTTCAGGTATGAATATTAGCAAATTCCTTCAATGATATCAAAATAAAACATGCTTCACATTTATCTATGTCAGTACTCACCTAATCCAACCAAATCTGGTGCGGTTTGACCCCAGTTGTTTTTAAAGGTTTTCAAATTCAACAAAAATTTAATTACCTCTACAAATAACAGAACTACTCACTTTCAAAATTTCAGATGTCTTTGCAAATTTAGCTTAAGCTTTAATGTCATGGGGAAGGATAAGGATGAGGTATGTCAGCAGCTGAAGTGGGGCACAAACACCCTAGAAATGTCAGTCAATGCCAACGTTGCCTGACAACTCCTGGATCATGGAGTGGTGCTCTGAGTGTCCTGTAACGTTCAGAAACAAAGATCTGAACCCTCACCTCCATTTCCAGTACATGATGTATATCTTCCTTATCCCATGCTATTCCCTTGCCATCTGCTCGGGGATCGCCTCTGCTTCATTACTGTTGCTGTCATGTTTTCAAAGCCACAACGTAGTCTTGACAAAACATGGAAAGAGCATACACTGACCGTCAGAGCCTACCAACAGCCTTTAAAATGTTTGATTTGCTCAATTGCAGCTGCTCACACAAACAGGAATATTGCTCATGCTCATATGCTCACAAGTGTATTTTCAGTCAAGGGTTTCTAGCCTGATATTATTTCTCAGTTTTGCTTCAGAATTTCATCATCTGCACATTCAGTTAATTGAAGATGGTGACGAATTTTCCCACTTCCTGACTCGGTGTCAGACAAGCCCAACAAACCCAGTTTGTGTGCCACAATGAGTTCTCCCATTTGAAATAAACTCAAAAGAAAATTGTGTGGGTTGGTATACATAGCAAGTAAATTAAACGGGTACTAAACCCACACTTCCCTGCTAGCTTACAGCTGACACGCTGCAAGTATCACTAATGGGGCACAAGTGAAACTGTGTTTGGGAGATGTGCTTCAGCCCGAGGCTCTCATTACCGCAGTCCCAACAGCAAAACACATCCTCACCCCAGGGGAGCAGCTCCTGGTGTCAAGCTCGGGGGAAAGTGCTGTCTAAAGGAAGAAAAAAGGCAAGTGTTAAGCTTAAGAGCACAGTGAACATCATTCACCCTCCACTCAAATGAATCATTCTAAATATTTAAATGTTTCCCAGGGATAGATTTTTTTAAAGTGATTCCTCGAAGTCAAAGTAAATCCATAGAAATAGATACTCCTTTCTACTCTTTCCCTCTATCCATGACAGTATCTTCCCAAGAAGCTGTAATGTCACAGCCACTCAGCCTAGGTAACAGTTTCTTATTACAGACATATTTTCCTATAGCTTTTATTACAACCTCTGTATCTCTTCTCCCAGGCACAGGCAAGACATTTCAGCTCTGCAATCTCAGGTCTGCAGAGGGGCTCACCAGGGCTGTGGGGGAGGACACCTAGCAACTTGCAAACCATATGTCATGGGCATTGCCTGTTCTACAACACTACAAGTGAGGAGACAAGAAAGCAGCTGGAAAGCGAGCAGCAGGGAAACTGAGGCTGGCATTGAGAGAACTGCAAACAAGGTCAATAATGGCATTGCTGCTGCAGCAGTGTTTTCCTTAAACCTGTGCAGTTACACAACATGTATATAATAAAGTGACTCTGTCATTTTCTCAGATATTTACTGAGATACGCTGCAATAAGCAAAAGCCAATGCTTTAAAATAAATCAATGACACATTACTAAAGAAAAAAAGAAAGGTTAATAGCCAAGATGTTCTTAATCAACATCAGATGATAAATCATGGAGGAGCCAATACATTAATAGATCAATGCTTAATTTACTGATTTTGGCATTTATGTTCCCTTTTAAGCATTTGCAGCCAAAACGCACTTGAGTTCAGTTTTACACCTGAGACTTGCATCCTGTGCACAAAAACCTTCTCTTCTGCCAGCACCACTTAGGCACTATTTTGCCAAGTACTCTTCTAACAGAGGCAAAGGCAGGCATGGCACTGAAATATCCTGAAAATATATCTATACCTCAAAATTTTGTACTGTCAAATTCACATTGTCATCAAACCCCAGACAAGTTTCTTTGACACCAGCTCACGCTACACCAGTTTCTGGGTTTACTTCAGCATGGCATAACCGTTGTTCCCTCTTGCAGCCACTCTGTACCAGCAGTTCCCTTCCTCCCTGTAACAGCAGGGTCTGGACAGCCATGTGTCACCAGCCAGTGCTGTTACGCCAGGCACTGGGAAGCGCCGTCTCCGGCCCTGGGCAGGACGGGCACAGCACCGGCAGCCTGGATGCCCACCGCCACCCCGCAGAGCTGTTCCATGCCTTCAGTGCGGCGACAGCCCTGCAGCCACAGCACCCTGCTGCACACGCTGCTCTAGAACCTGGCTACGTGTGGACAGCCCCCCGCTGCCAGCAGAACCGTGGCATGTGCTGTATTTTCCCAGATGCTATATTAGCTGCACCTTTGTGGGGCCACTCAGCCGGCTGGACAAACGCACAGCCTAGCAGAGGAGTGGGCTTAACTATTCTATGACATTCACATCTTGGAAGGAATAAATCTCTAAAATCTTAGTTTATACTAAATACTACAATAAAATGCTACATAAAGAAACAGCAGATTTCAGCATCTTATTCTGCACGAGGGGAAAAAAGCCCCAACTCTTCAACAAGTACTCAGCTTAAACATTCTTTTCCTCCTAAATTAAGAGTGGAGAAATCTGTACTGAACAAAAACTTACAAGTTTAAGTCATCCTCACCCCTACTACAAAGGCTTATAATTTTCAAAGAAAAAAGTACTTTAGGTGCCCTTTCAAGATAAGTCAATATTGCACCTTTTACATCCCCAAAAGCTGTACTTGCACAGCCACTTTCAGCTTCGCCATATCCCAGAAGCCACCAAGTAATCAGCACATAATCAATTGCTTTGCTGAACCTCAGTAGTTTTTTTATTGTCAACCGCCATAACTCAAATCTGGTTCCTAAGAATTACAGTCATTTTTAGCTTTAGCTTTTTCAGTTCTCAGCATCACAAGTAGGCAGCATTATTCAAGTTAGCAGGTTAACGATTTAAGTGTGTCATTAGAGAACATCAAAGAGTAGTTTCCGTTCTGTTGATATGAAATAATAACACAGGAGATTAGCAAGATTTAGATTATCTGCTTGTTATATCAAGTTTTTTCAGGGAGCAATGCAAGCAGAGGCCAAGCACTCCTTCTGGGGGCTTCTCCTTCACCTCTCCCATTTGCAGCACAGACATTTCAGTAGGCGGTTGAACTGCCCCTCCTGCTTGGCAGAAACACAAACTGCTGCCATTACAGCACCGGTCCCTCCAGCTTCACTTCTGAGCCCAAAGTGCTCTCAGCCTAATCAAAGATTTACACAAGGCAAGCATATGTAGATAGAATCAAAAGAAAAGCCCAAAAGCGAATACCACCAAACAGCCAGCTTACGGAGAAGTGTTTGCATCTGCATATTTCTCCACCAACAGAGACATTAACAGCAACTAACAGTTTGGAAAGGCTGCAAAGCCACTACTAAGAGAAATACCTTCCTACTTAGTCACATTATACTCATCAGGCACATCAATAGCTTTTGTGGCTAGATATAGTGGCAGAAAATACAGCATCTGAACTGCTGCCGCTGGGTCTGACCAGTAAAATTATTTTTTAGACACCACTCCTCTTGCCACCCCAGCGTGAGAACATCCCATCAGGGAGCAGCTCTGTTAACCTGCCTCTGCCACAGGACACCATGCAGAGATGCGGCACCCAGGCTCGCTTTCCTGGTGTTTGCAAGGGCAGCGAGAGCGGTAGAGCCGAATTCCCCAGCTCAGGATGGGACAGACGGCATGTGTGCCAGAATGGCATTTCTGATATTCCTCACTGGTGTTCAGCTGCTGGAAGGCATAGGCCACCTAGCAGTGACCATCAGTCTCCAATCCTTTTCAGCCACTGCAAGGGCATTTCATTTAAAGTTAGTTAACATTTTGATGTAGTGTTGGAAGACTAATGGCCTTACGGTTTCCATCACATTTGCCTCAGGACGACATTAAGGAGAGAATGCCTTTGAAGGAACAGCCTGAGCTATCATGCAGGACTGATGCAGCAAAGTCTTGACTCAGCCAGCAATATGCATCTGCAGAAGACCGTGAGCCCTGTATGCCAACCCTGCTTTCACTTTCATGTGCCACATTTCACAATCCTCCTGCTTGTGTCACAGAGAGCATCTTAGCAAAGACCAGTTCCCCTTTACATTGCTGCATGAACACTGAATATATATTTCCATTGCTAAATAAACCAAACTGGGTCACTTTGTTTCTCTATAGTAACTCATATTTCCATATGATGGTTCACACCACAACCCAACAACACACAAAATGCTCATATGCTCATCCAGCAGATCATCTAACAAGGTTTTCCCAAGAAATGCCACATCCAGCAGTAAAATTTTCTGCTGCAGTTTACTATTTAGTTAGAAAAAGACATTTGAGAAATGTAATCTCATTCTTACCTTTTCAGCTGGCTTTTTCTTCATGCACCCTTGGCACAGCACTCTGGGTGCTCCCACCCACAGCTTGCAATCAGTATTGGGCAGTGGGGGTCCTCATGCAAACAGATAGCCAGCACCACGCTTCCTATTTAATCCCTGCTGAGCAGCCACGCCCTGTCTGATGGGTACAGGTGGGATTCATCCTCTCCTCCAGCTCATCAGCACTGCTGGCTGCCCCCAGCCCCTCACCCAGGCGGTGGGATGCTCCCCAGCCCCCTGCCCCGGCACTTCATCACCTGGCTGGGTAGGTTGCAGAACAGCACCTACAGCGTATGGCCTCCAGTTGTTTGGAAAGCTGGGTTATGCGAGTCACGGTCTTCATCTTTCCCATCAGAAAGAAGGAATCAAGCCGACAGCAGGTGGGACATGTTGTCTGCTTCTCAACGGCACTCACCAAAACAAAGCAGGTCTCCAGGAAGGAAAAAGGATTCGTAAGACCAAGCCTTACAGTAGCTCAGAGTGCAGAATTTATTTCAAAAGTCAGCATGCAAGCTGCTGAATTGCTTTTATTTATCAAATGACTTAATTATTTCAACTGGAAGGTTATTCATGAGACACTCCATCCTGTGATTCTTCTGTGACTACGTCAGGAAGTGAAGTAAGAGTGCAGGAATGGACAACATGAGGCAAAAGCAGCAGTTAAATGTTTGGCTTCACTTATGTGGATCAGAATATGTCTTATCTTGATTCTGAAAAGTAAAAAGAATTAAGGCAAGTCTAACAGCCACCTTGCCCGTGACATCAGTCACCTGCAATGTCCTATCCTCAGGGTGTTTATGCATTTAGGTCAGACCCGTGTGTTGCTGATCACTCGCTATAAAGCTGCTTTGAACACATATGTAAAAATGTAAGCATTTAAGTGTGAGTTTTACTGCAAAATTCAGATACTGTCCACAGACCTTGGGGGTACTGTTGAGGTGATAACATTTAAACAAACAAAGGAGTGCATTTGGCTGGCTTACAGACTCTCTTAAAGAATTAAGTTCCTCCTGGGCTTCAGGAAGATTTTTTAGCTTTAATATTTCTAGACAGTGGAAACCAAATTGAAAACAAGCAAAAGTCAGCTGAATTAATGTGATAGAGATATTATCTCTATCACTATCAACATCAGTAGTTAAAAATCTGAAGTTGTCCAGCTGTACCAGCTACACTGTCAAGAATTCGCTGGTGTCACTCTTCACACAGAAGGGTGCCAGCATGCAGCGATGGGAGCCTGGCAGGTGGGCACAGCCGGGCAGCCTGGCATACACGCTGCACAGTTACACTGCAGCTGACGGGGTGGGGAGAGCTCATTTCGAGTTTCCAGGGCTTTTTCTGACTTTGCAAGCAGCCAGCCTTCGCATGGCACAACACTAAATCCACAGCCACTGCAGTAGCCTGTAGGCAATCCTGTTCTTCTGGAAAGATATTCTTATAAATAATTATTAAAATAATGCAGAGCAGAAGCTGCTTTGGCATAGACCACTGCCGGAGAGCTGGTGGGGAATGGAGCGGGGTTCCTGTCCCCGATGCAGGTGTGCCAGGGAGCAGCACTGCTTGGGCAGTGATGGGGCAAGAGACAATGGGCACAAAGGCAAATCCTGGAAATTCCCTCTAAATGTCAGAAAAAAACATTGTAGAACATTTTACATATTCTGAACTGCAGAGGAGCTGAGGTTTGCTTGGGTTTTGAATGAATAAAAAATACACTCATGCATTTTTCAGCCCGCTGCTCTGACGGGTGGGTTTGGAGCCAAGCTGTGATTTCCCTCAAAAGGCGGGTCCTGCTCCCGCAGCTCCTTCCCCTAAAACCAGGCGTATCCTGGAAAGCAACTCTCCCTCTTTCAGACTGACATGTCAGGCGCCTAAAATCAGTGGTTAAAAGTAGCCCAATGTCTTGGCTTCTGCATTTGACTGGGAAAGCAGATGGCTGGGCTCGGAACACGCCTCTGCACTGAGGAGAGCTGAGGGCGCCCGGTGCTGCAACACAACCCCTTGCCGTACCCAGCACTGCTCATCGCAAGGAACATTTATTTTTAGATCACTTACCGCCACTAAAACATACTTGGACTGTTTTCTGTCTGACTCACAGCTGAATTCCTGTTCTTCTGGAGGCCGAGTTTTCTGTCCCCACCCAAAATGAGGGAAGACAAATCAAAATGAAACTAAAAAAACCCCAGCTGGACCCGAACTGAAGCCCAGCGTGCATGTGTCCAGCCTGTGCTGGTGCTGGTGCCCACATCCCGAGCGGGGCATGAGATGGCCAGGACGGCTGGCACAGGATGGCACCGGGGGCACTCAGGCTGGCGTCAGCGTTGGTCTACGGCCGTAGCCACAGCAGTGATGGGGCACTGCATGGCTCTCTCCAGGGAGGACCCACGCCAACAGCCCATTGCGCTTACCCCATGCCTGCACCCCGGCTCAGCCCTGCTTAGCCCAGCCTAGGTGAAATACAGCCCTCAGGAGAGCTTGTGCTTTGAGTTTTTTTTAATTTAAATTTGTCTGTATACTACTCAGGAGTAGAAGAATTAAGCAGAGAGGAGCACGCATGCATAACTTTAATATAGAGTTTTTTTATCTTGATGTCACCTGGGACATCCAAAACAAAGCCAAAAGCCTGCAAGGGGTTGCAGAGCTGGAAACACCATGACACCCAGGGCTGGGGGAGCAGCGCTATTACCTTAGGACGGTTTTTACAGAATTATGCATTTCGCCTGTGAAGTGAGATGTGACCGGTTCGTGCAAAGGCCCTGAGACCTGCCCCTTGAAAGCAAAACAGGTACCTCTGCAGAGAGTAACTTTGGAGGGAAGAAAAGGGTCCTTTTGAATAGTAGCTGTTTTGGAAAGAAACTTTCATGTTTTTCTAGCTGGATGCTACAGACTGTGTATTCATTTTCAAGATAATTTCTGTAAGGAATCCTTTTTTATCACATTTTTGCTCTTTTTAATTGCAAGACCAGAAGCACCTTAGTAAAATGTGTAATGATCAGAATTTTCACTAATTAGTTTGGGGAAATGGAAGTAGGTGGGGATTTTAGAGACTGCCACTAAATCAAAGGTACAAACCAGGATTATCTCAGACAGTGAAAGGGACCAGAGCCCAGCAGGTCTTAAAATCACCCAAGGTGCCTGGGTTCTGTCTAGGAGCTCCCAAGCTAAACAGAATGGCTTTTATGAAGTCTAAGAGAAGAAAAGGGTAGGTCTGCTGCAGCAGTGTTAGAAATCAGAGCAGCGAGCTAAAGGGAGCTGGGGGCGATAGCAGAGAGGAGTACGCTACTGCTGCTGCTGCTGCTGCTGCTGCTGCTGCTGCTGCTGCTGCTGCTGCTGCTGCTGCGATATTCACCTTAGGCTAGGCAACGCAGGAGCTGCAAATGTCACAGTTTTGAATTATCAAAAGGGCTAAAATTACTTTGTTATGTTAATCAATATCATATAATCAGGATAAAACCAGACTCAGAAATAGGGTTACTAAGAGATTATTAAACTTCATTTTTTCTCTTTGCCTTTGCTTTAAGTCCCAACAAGCTGGTGCAATGCTGCCTTTCAGCCACAGGAGAGCATGAAGAGCTCGGGTCTTGGGTGTGGGTGTTACGCGACCAAGTTTGAGCTGCGGCACAGGCTCGTTCTTAGACCTGGCTCAGTTAAAAGCAAGTGCAAAGCTCTGAGCTTTGGTGCATGTGCAAAAGGTTTCTTACTATGTGGCTTTACTTTATATCTGCAGTTTAATATGATCATTGCCATCTCTTCCCCACTCCTATGTTTTCTAACACTAGTGATGTATATAGTATGAATGTCCTCTGCTAAATTTTCCTTCTAGAAGGAGCTAGTCTGTACAGCTTGATATTTATAATTCATTGTCTTCTTCCATTCTGAACAGATTGGTTCTAAAACTTAATTATATAAATAACATGGATTTTTATTTTGGCTATATATCTTTATATCTGTTTTATATCTAATTCTTCACGTAGAGTGAAATCAGACACTGTGGATATACTGGTCTGACCTCACAGCTGTCTGCTTTGAGCAGGAGGTTGGATTAGATGATCTCCTGTGGTCCCTTCTACCCTGAGTTATCCTATGATATTACCTATTTTTATATTATTAAATAGAAAATATTTCCTGGGATTAAACAACAGCTGGTCTTAAAATAAATGGTCAATAAAATCAAGATCCTCTTCCTACATCTTAGGTGGCCCACAAGTCCAACTGCTGGAGTACATCAGCTGCAGCGAAGACATTAAAAAGAAGGAAACATTGAAAATGACAATACAAAACACAAACTAACTGTCACCAGTGTGGAATTTTGGCAAAAATATGTGAAATGGAAATAATATCTGCCATGAGAAATCTCAGAAGATGTTGCTTTTACATACTGCCTGGATCTGTAAGTGCTGCAAACCTGTATAATAGGTAGTGCTGTGAAAGACAGTTTTCAAAAGCTTTGGGATTTATAATCCTGAGTCTCAAAACGGTTTCAGAGATTTCAACACACAGTTTGTAAAGGCAAATATTACCTGCTGCTGATTCTGTTATAGCTGAGACAACCACCTTTCAGCTGGACACAAGGTTACCTGTGCCAGGTCTGCCTTTGGGGGTACTTTAAAAGGCAGAGCCCAGCTCAACCCTTGACAAACCAGCTGTGCATGCAAAGAGTGGAAAGGTGCTGAGTGTGGCCAAGGAAGGTGCCAGCTCCAGGGCTCGTCCTCCTCTTTGGGAAGGAAGCGAGCGCTCAGGGCATTGTTTGCTTAGTCAGGGCATGCAAATATTTCTAGTTTCTTGTTCTGCCTTTCCAAATCCTTCTCATTTGTGGGAACCGAAAGCAGGTTTTGGGTTGGGCTGCAGGAGCTGGGTCCAGAGGGGAAATGCAGGGCACCGAGCCTGCGCCCAGCTGAGCCTGGCCCTGCTCACCCCATGGCCCTCAGACTCTGCACTGGAGCAGCAGTGCTTGCCCCTGCATCCCTGTTAGCAGCTTGATGCTACCGCTTCATGGGAAATTGTTGACGTGACTTTTCAGTATTCTTCTTGCGGTTTAATTGCATAGAAACAAAAAAGAGCTTAACAGCTGCCAGCCTGTTCCTGCTTAAGTTAGAGCTATTACAGTCCTTCAGAATTTCACCTAAATGAATTGATAACCAGTTTTCTTATTAGCTAACCTCTGTCTTTTAAAATTTCATATGCCATGATATGATCAGTACACATACTAGAGAAATAATAGCATCACCATTATAAAAAACAGTTGATATAATGTATGGGAGTTCTATTAAGTAGTGCTGGGCTCTCAGATGCCAGGCACTAGTTTCTAACTTTGCACCTTTTTTATGATGGATATATAGTATATATTAATAGAAAGAGCATATATTTAGAGATGATGATTACTTGCTGGGTACCAAGCCGACGGGGAATAGCTGTGTGGGTAAATGTGACACTGGTGTGTACACAGGGAGGTATCCTTAGTGACTCAATGCACTTAATAAGGAGCAGATGACCCTGCTCCCCTCCATGGACACAGCAAAACAAATAATTGAACATATTAATCCATAAGAACTGTCACTACACATTGCTTACAAAGAAAAATCATCTCCTGGCCATCGATCTCCCGGACATGGGATACCACGTGCTGTACAGATGCATCTCTGGTGGGGAGAGGGCAGCGGCATCCGACGTGCCCGCAGCTCCAGCCCTGTCACAGGGCTTGGACTGGCCTCATCCCAGCCTGAGCAGGACAGCAGAGCCGGACCCTGGCCAGACCCCAGCAGGACCAGGGCAGTGACACCTGGATGTTGTTGGGCCGGCAATGCCTCCTCTTCCAGCCAACGCAGCCTTGAGGAGAACATCTTAACCCAGACCTTCCACATATCAAAGCAACTTGAGCTTCTGTGCTAAAAAACCTAAAAGCAAAATGGTAAGTTTCTTCCTGATTTATATGAAGAGCCCAGAGTCATGTCCCTGGCAGTAACAGAATTGCTGCCGATGTGTGCTGATGGGAAAACCAGACCTTGCTTTGCTAACACTGTGACAGGAGTGGTCCTGTCTGTGGCAGGATGGCTGTGCCTGCCTCGGAGCATCCCGTGCCCACCCACGGGCAGGAAGGAGCTGGGGCGAGCATCAGGCAGGGTCAGCTGCGTTCCCCCAACAAGCCTTGCTATCCTGCATGCTCTCTGAAGGGGCAGAGATGTGTTTTCTAGTATCATTGAAAGTAGGCTGTGGCTTACCATTTCAGACTCATACAGGCCTAATTAAATAGATACTTTCAAATTACCAATGCGGATATTCCCAGGGAAGCTGCCTGTCTTCATCTGCCCTTCTGCATACACAGCTGCTGGGGGAGGCTGAGCTGCCAGCACTACGTGAGCTGAGTATTGCACAAGCTATTTACTGGAAAGTGGCTAGCAGGTGACGGTTTATTTCTCTTCTGCCTTCATCCTTCCTGCCCTGCCTTCAGTATGGGGTCTGAATGAACGCCTGGTGGCCCCTTCCCTCCGCTTCCCCTTTCGCAGCCGAGATGTGGGTGCTGAACCAGCGCTTGCACAACTGGGGGTTGCTGCCATCTCTTGCCCAGCACGTACAGCCATCACGTGGAGGAAAAAAGGGATGGCTGGTATAATGAAACTGCCCCATGACGTTAAAAGGTGAAGAAAGTTGTTTCCATACCCTGTGTAGATGATGGCAATCACCAGAAGAGAAACACTACTACCAAGAAGGAAGGGCACGTGGCAAACTGCCCGCAACGGGCACTGCCTCTGATGGGTCTGGGGTGGGGGTACCGGGAGCCACGGTGAGCCTCTTGCCAAGGAGCCGCCTACATAAACCCAGGAACACTGCATGGATTGCAAATTGAACCATGAGTTATTCCAGCATTACAATATTCACCACTTTATTACACTAATCTCATGAATAACTCTGCTAGGTGAACAGGTGACCAGAATGAATTGTGTTGTGGAGCGATAGGCATTGCATTTGGTTTGGCAGATTCCTATATGAGACACACATAAGAAATCAGGCTAAACAGAAAGTGGGTTTGTGTTGAAAATGCAAAATTCTCTTTTCACATTCTTTCTCAAGCCCAAGATGGATAACAGCAGTGAAAGCAAATATAGATAGTCAGATGTAGGAGGTGACAACCACAAATCTCTAATGCGGAAAAAAATTAAATACAAACAGCATGTCCAGGCAGAGTGTATGTGGCCTTTCCACTTCTGCTATGGGATTACGTACATATTTAAAAAGCCAAAACCCACCAACTCCTCTTGTGCCCCACGTAAGCCCATTCACGAGAAAAAGGAGCCACTGAGCTGGTACAGGAAAGCCCCAAATAGCTACAGTTTTAGAAAATAAACATTTCTTTGAAAAGTCCTGTTCTGTCCACTGCAAAAGGCAAAGGTGAGTCTACTAAAGGTGTTTCAGCTTAATATTTATTGCTGTATGGTGCTTTCCCTGGAAGAAAATTCCTCTTTAATGTGTTAGGCTCCAACTTTAAAAAGGGAATATTCGACCTGCTTTTGGAAATTCTGCTCTTAGCTTCATTTGTATTGGGCTGAACGTGTGCAATGTCACACCCAGCTGAATTATTGCCTCTTGGTGCTATGTACAATGGTCCTTAAAAAACAGGAGGTATTTATAATGGAAACTCAAGCGCAGCCTTACCTGTCCCAGGCCGTGCTGCCATAACACACATGATGGGTCTTTTTTCCACCGAGTGATTTAGTGATTTATGTGTAACGATTTGTTACAAAGCAAACAGAGGGAAGAAAATAAGGATTTACGCACCTTTCTCTCCAGTCAAAACTTTAGTTAGCACTCCCCGGACAACCCTCTCCCTGCCGGCGCAGCCTGGCTGCTGTTTCCAGCCCCCCCAAAGTTGTGCTGTTCCAGCGTGGGAACCGCTGCTGGCTGAGCTGGAGAGCGGTGGCTTCAGCCAGCAGCATTGCTGCGGGGGGACGGGACGAGCCCTCCCATGGCAAACTTCTCGGGGAGCGGTGCAGGAGACACTCGTGTGATGTGACAGCAAAATCCTTCCTGCAGCATCACTGGGATCAGCAGCATCAGCATCATCACCCTGAGCTGAGGGGGATCCCCGCAGGTGCCCCAGGGGTGCCTGGGCGTAGCACCCAGCACGTGTCGTGGCCACCCACCGTGCCAGGGGAACGCTGGCATGGGTATTTGTGCGAGATACTCGCAGAGGAAAGCAGCCACTTTATCCCTCAAATTGAGCCAAATGAGTACTTTTGCTCACAGACTTTTAGGGTCTTACTGTTAACAGGAAAAAGGCAGATAGAGTGGCTTCATGGACATTAAAGAGAATAGCATATAAAACAAAACACTCAACACAAAGGGGACTTTTTTTTTTTTTTAAACAGGACGCACAGTTTATTATCAGACAGGCAGGTATCAGTGAAATATTTAAGGATATTGCAGATGAGCAACACATCAGAAAGCAGAACTAAAGTTGTCTCTGATGAGACACGACCAGCGGTCCTTTCTCCATGCCTTGGGGAGCAGCGAGCCCCTGGGCAGCGCTCACTTTGTGCTTTGCTGCGGGCTCCTCCATTGCCTGCTGGAACTCAGGCAGAGGAGGGGGCTGCTCGCACCCAGCCCATGCTGCTGTCCACACTCCGCCTGGCACGCCCCGGTGCTCTCTGCAGGTCCTTCCCGAGCCCAAGCTTGTACAAGCATATTACTTCATCGATCTCTTCACCCTTTATATTTGAAGTCAGGTCAGTCAATTGGAGAGTAAGTTCTGCTGCTGCAATGATTCTGCAGGGATGTTAGGCAGAGAACTGGCTCCTCGATAGCTCCTGTTTCATTATCAGAACTGTTAATGAAGTTCTAACTGTGAGGTCCAAATTCTGCTTCAAGCTATACATTCTGCTCGCACTTATACATAATTACATTAAAGTTAAGTAAATCTATACTTTGAAAAGTGACTGTGAAAATGCCAGTATGGGCTTGCATAGCTGTCCCAGTGATGTACGAAGGCAAATCTCAGTTAAGATCTAAAATGATAGATTTTCGTATTTTTATTTCTGCAAGCTGAATCTAGCTTTAACATCAAAGTGTGAAAGAACCTGTCTCTACACACACCCCCCCCCTCCCACACACACACACACACACCCTTTGCTGTCTCAGTGCTTCCACAAAACGCTTGTATGACCAGCAGCCAAACATTACAGCTTTCCGCACTCCTCACACTCATCACAAACAAAAATAGTGACGTAGCCACTGCCTCCCTTCTGGCAATGCCAACAAAACGTTCCACCCAGCCATTTGCATACCCTCCTTTTTTGCCACATCCAAGGTGCCAACCCTTGCCAAATCAGCTGGAAATGTGAATTGTCCCAGTTATTTATTCTGAAAGGTAAACCTCCCAGGAGACGCAGAGTTTGCAAACACTTCTACAAAGAAGACTCAACCTTGATCCCCGGATTGTGTAGACCATGTGAACTAGTGCCGCGGCACATTTTATCCAAGCCTAGGTCCAGTCCAGCCTCAAGTTATGGCTCACAAAGAAGTTGTCTGAGAGCAACATATTTTCCCTCTAAGAACTACCATGATGATCTTTTATTTACAATATTAATAGGCCATAGCGTATCCTGCTATGAGAGCACAGTTTCCTGCTGTACTGTTGTGAGTGAGCAATCACTCCTGGTTTGCTGGAGTCAGATTAGCAGTTGTATCCTGTACAATAAGGTAACAAGTGCATTTAGAGGAACACAATCAGCTTACGCATATTCTATAGCACAAATAAAGTTATCTAAAAAATGGCACTGTACATTGTTGAATGCTCTCTCTAAGAGATTTTCCTCCCCCCGTCTCCGACTACGAGAGGTCTTCTTATTCGTTCATTTGCTGGTGGTTGTCAACCTGCTCGAGAGCTGCCTTATTTTTGCCATCAGCATCTCTCTGAAGTGGTCACCCATTAAGAAATAAAAAACAGGATTAATGACACTATTTAAAAACGCAATGGGTCTCGTGATGATGTAAATGATGTTGATGATTCTCTGCGTGCACATAGATACATTCAAGGCTGGTATTCGGGAAGCAAGTC
Source organism: Aptenodytes patagonicus (assembly GCF_965638725.1). Taxonomy (NCBI): domain Eukaryota; kingdom Metazoa; phylum Chordata; class Aves; order Sphenisciformes; family Spheniscidae; genus Aptenodytes; species Aptenodytes patagonicus. Next base: position 24,159,743 of record NC_134954.1, read on the forward strand.
TGACATTGCGCATTATGTGATAGGGAGTAAAAAGCAATGAGAAGATAACCACTGTGAGGATGACTAAAGTAAGAGGTTTTTCAAGCGTCAGGAGGGAGCTGAGTTGCTCACTCCTGTTTTTAAGAAAAAGAACCATCTTCACATAGAAGCAGCACATGATCATGAGAGGGATAAGGAACCCAAAGACCGTCAGAAACATGCTATAGATGAGGTTTTTCGCGGGGTCTCCAGAGCTTGCATAATCAAGACAACTGTAATCATTGTCAGGCGTTACAGGCTCCAGGAAATACACCAACGGCAGCAATTCCAGTATCACTCCGATCCATATAGCAAAAGACACGATAAGGGCCATTTTCCTCTTCTGTAGAAAATGTTCTCTGAAAGGACATTTTATGAGCATGTATCGGTCAATACTGATAGTGGTGAGGAAAAGGATGCTGCCATACAGGTTTGCATGCAACAGGAACCTGTTGCTGTGGCACAAGATGCTCTCCACTGACGATTGATCTCTGGAGTAGCTGTTCACAAGTACTGGAAGAGTACAAAGAAATAATAAATCTGATAATGATAAATTAAACAGGTAGATGTTGCCACTTTTCCAATTTTTCAGACAGAAAATATAGCCGAACATAACAATGGTGTTTCCAGTGAAGCCTAAGATGAACTCAAGGCTGTACGTGATGGAAAGATAATACTTTTCTAGGACTCTGCTCATCGGCAAACAGCCACCTGTCTCGTTCACAGCCTGGAAAGTCGAAAGACAAAAAATAAACACCAAAAATTAGTAAAAGATCATTGCATGACTATTTTTATATTGTTGCTGTAATAGGTGAATATGGCATGCTATTTCCTTACAGCTTTTATGATAAGTAGAGATTTGAACTCAAAGAATATCCCTTATGCACGCAAGATTTCTACCTTCAGCTATTGACCAGAGTTACAGAGCGAGGTGAAAACTTGTGTGAGCAAAAACCTGTGTGAGGAGTTTGAAGTAAGAGCATCACCTGAAGGCATCTGCCATAACGTGCCAGCTGCTGCTTGGCCAAACCCATGGCAGTACCAGAGGCCGGGAAAGTAAAACTCGCCTGTCACCACTTTGTCGCAGCCCTTGCTGGAAGTCATCTGCCTCCCTGTTACCCAACCCCTGTCCGGTGGTCTCCTCACTCATCACTAAAGCAGAAGTCCACTGTCAAGCTTGATAAAGGATGAACTCATTAGCAGCAATACGGCCACGCTCTGACAGCATTACTCGGAATTCATTAAGAAGTCAGGAGAGAATGTGTTTATTAAATTAATCAAACCATTCATCACGCACTTTGTACGGTTTTGCTGGTAACTCGGTACCAGAATTGCACAGAAAGCGCTGTGAGGATGAAGTGCATATCCTGTGCATCACGGCAGGCGTGCCGGAGGGCTTCTGAGCCATTCCTGCAGACACAGGGCATTTCTGCTCCTGGGGTTTTACAAGTCTTTTCTGTTTTCTACAAAAAGCCCTTTCAAGAAGGGAAGGTTCAGTTACGACTGAGTCCTCGTTGATACGAAAGCAACTGTAGTCAAGGGGACAGCACAGTCAAGATCAGGATAAAACACCTTCAAAGCCAAATTCACAAACTCTAAGTTACTTTTGTTATTAACTTCCCATGAAGTGAGAACACTGTGTATGATTTATTCAATTACAGCTCATAACTTCTGCTAAGCCCACACCCTGTGTGTAATGGAGTGCCCCAAGCCCAGCCCCATGGAGCGGCCGGAGGAGGAGAAGCTCTTCCCTGCCAGGACAACGCTGAGCACCGTGCTGGCAAACGCGTGGCTGTTTGCAGCCGGGAGAGCTCCTGGCAGGGCTGCCAGCACCGCTGCCACTCCTCCTGCACTGCTATTTCATTTTCTCTTTGGCTCCAGACAAAGAGCTTCTCCTTTCATCTTGGAAGTAAGTAGCACAATCAGTATTCCTTAAGGAGCAAAGCTTTCTAGGAAGCTGCACCAAGTGTGAGTTTGCCTGAGGACAAATTTTGCTGTCTTTCTAAAGGTTGGTTAAAAAAATGCTTTCATGCTACAGGGAAAGAAATGGAGTAGGCTCTCAAGCAGTCATTCCTCTCCCTCCTCAGGCAAAGACACCCGCACCCACCTGCAGGGGAACTGCAAGATAAAGAAAGCTTTTAGTGAGAGCCTTTGGTTAAAATATTAACAAAACAATTAGAAAGCAGGGGAAAACAAAATGTTAGAAAAATGGGATATAGATTAAAACTGAAATCAAGCTAAGTCTAAGCTCTGAAAGAGCAGCAATGTGACTGCCACAAAACCTGCTAAAGACAACCTCCGCAAACCATGTAATTGTTTTAAGTATTTTCAAAGTTGTTCTGGTGTCTAGAATTTGTTAATAGGTCTCTGCTCTCAAAGCACTGTATTTTATTTTAAAGGTAGGTCATGAGACAGAATAAAGTACAGCATATACATCCAGCATATATCCAGCATAAAGTTACATCCAGCAAATATCTACACTTACACTGTGTACTGCAGGGGACAAAATATAGCCATGAATGCTCACTTTGGTCAGAATGACCTCACATGCAGCACCTAGCCTAACCCTGGCTGGTCAGGCTCTTGAGAAGAAATTCAACACTTCAGTGAGATTTTAATTCTAGAAAACACTGCACTAACATTAGCACTTTAAATACAAATAATAACTTTAAAATTACTATATTGACAGTTAATTGATTTAGGTAGTTGTTAGAAAAAGGCTGATTAATCAATTTTAAAGAAAGCAGTCAGGGTAAAACAATTAAAGGGTTAATTCAGAAATGGTCTCGCTAGAGGAATAACAGAGTCTTCTCGAGAAGCCGCAGTCTGACAGCCGGCTCTCGGGGCACAAGGACGCCTTACCATTCCCAGGGCTGGATACTGCCTCTCCATCAGCACTCCTGGACCATGCCTTGGCAAGAATTTTGCGATCCCTCGAGTGCAGCACAACACTGCCGTTTAACCTAGTTTGCATATGATTCAATCATTAATGAGTCAAGGCAAAGGAGCGATTTGTTTGGCTGAGCAGAACACGGGGGCAGTTTTCATGGGAGGAAGGTACTGCAAAATGTGTGCCGAGCCAAGCCAAACAAACACTTCCCCTTTGCAGAGACCTGTTTGGAAACCACCCGGGGAGGATGGGAGGACGGGGGGGCTGCAGCTCTGCCCCGCGCCATGGGGAGCTCGGGGCGTGCCGAGAGCACCTGCCGAACGCGGGGCTCTGATAAAGGATTTAATGTGAAATGCTTCTGTTTGGACAATGTCCAGATCTCACAGCGAGCCATGGGGCCAGCAGTCAGAGGTCCCCAGCTCCCACCCCGCCTGGCCAGCGCTGTGCAAAGCACTTACGGCGTGCGGGCTGCAGCGGCTGTCGAGGTGGAGAGCCCGGTCCTGCTTCACAGAGCCATGAAGAGGGAGAGTGCGCTGCTCTTCATCCCGCGTTTTGAGAGATCCCCAGAGGCATCAGGAAGGCAAAGCCTGGTGGCTTGTGTCTTGATCACATCCAGTCTTCTTCAACCACAGAACAGTCTCTCCTGTTACACTCGGAGATCAATGCAACAGATGCAGCAGCTCAGTGACATTCTATAGTTAGCAAACCAATTAAAACAACATATTTTAATTATATTAGAGCAGAATGCTAAAGAAGAGCACTTAGTTTTCATATAGTAACACATTTTAACACTTCAAAGCTTGATGGTTTATTCATCATTGCTATGTAATATTATTATGTTTTTAACTTTGAGAATAAATGCTGCTAATGCAAAATGACTCTGCTCCACTGCAACTAATGCACCTGAACCAGTTTATATCAGCACAAAAGTTGTTTCTTGGTTTCAAACGATACAGTGGCATTTTTAGGTGTGGTTTTGATTGTATTTTTACCTGTGGACCGCTGTCTTCCACTGTAAGAAGATTTAACTTTTACTGCTGTGCATAAGCATGCTCTAAGTCAGGTTTCAAGCCAAAAAGTTGCTACTGTGTGATCTGTCAATATACATTAATGACTGAAGACAAAAGGATCTGTCTTTCTTTCCTGGCTCATGTAAGAAGTATAGCTCTTTTCAGCCCGCTACAGAAAAAACATTTCACTCTATGCAGGCTGCGGGGCTGCATTTACAGTCACTAGGCCTACTTTGCAGGAAAAATAAAATCCCAGCATTTGTGGGGCTTATTAATCGCCCCTTTAGTAAACAAGCCAGAACTGCTTTATTCACCCATTAATGACAGCTTGCTCAGAATTGCTGGCAGATACCAAACCAGCTACTACTGCACCCACGAGCAGATGGCCATGCATTTGCAACGCGCGCATGTATACTGACATCTAATTGCTTCATCCGATCCCAGCAAAACCAGGCCATTCATGCAGTATTTAGATCGCATGCAGCATCTGGAAAACACGGGCAGTGCCGGCGCTGCTGTGAGCTGGGTGAGCGGCTCCCAGCAACACTGTATGTCGTTACAGCACCGATCCACTGCTTCATCCCTCGCAGGGACAAACAAACTGGAGCTAAGTTCCGATGTAAAACTAGAGCGTATCCAAAAAAAGCTGTTCTCTGCTGGGTTAGCCCTTTATACAGCTTGTCTACTTGAGGGCAAGGCTTCCTCAGGCAGGAGAGGAGCAGAAGCCCAGGTGACAGTGGGTGACAGCAGCACTGTGCCGCGCTCCGGCTGGGATGGTCCCTTCACTGGGGAAGGTCATGCCCAGGAGAAAGGGGTGTTTCAGCTGCAGGCAGAGCACCGCTAGGGTGGGTATCTCCAGTTCTCAGGCGAACTGCTCAGTCTCAGAGTTGTGGTCTTCCCAGCCTCATCCCTGCTCCTGACTACGCAGGTAACAGCACACAGTCTCATCCTGACCAGTCCGGGATCGAGCCTTCTCCAGGGGGTCACTGCCATGGAGAGCATTTCAGAGCAAAGCTTTGAGATTGTCTGCAAATATGGCCACCACATAGTTAACTAAAATCACTTTTAAAAGCAATTTCCTTCTTTTTCAGAAGGAAATACAAAGAACTGAGAAGATAAGGCTCACTTCTTTTCTCCTCTCCATGTACCCAATAGCCCTGTGGTGCTGAAGGAGCTCCTGTACATGGTGAGTGAGTGCTCAGAAGAAAAATGATCCAGTGCTCCAGACAAAAAGTACATTTTGAAAAAGTGCAAGAAGAAAGAGGAGTGCCAGTGAAAGACTGAGCTTTAAAAAAGCTCTGTGAATTTCCGCTACAAGATTAAAATAAAAAGGAAAGAAGAGCTGGGCAGGTTTGGGACTAGTGGCAGGTACCTGCCCCACCACACCTCTGTCCTGCCCGGGGGCAAGCTGGCACGGCAGCACCAGCGGTCCCCGCAGCACAGGCAGGAGGTCGGGCTGCTGCCTGGGCAGGAGCATCGCTGGGGACAGGCAGCGGTGAAGTGCTGTGGTGATGGCTGGGAGCACAGACCAAAAAGGACATCAGAGCTAAGATTGCTTGACAAGGGCAATCACCTGCCTCGTTCTTTAAGACAGAGTAATGGGAACCTTGAGAGAAGATGCAGGTTCGACAGCCATTTTTAACTGAGAGTGCTGGAGGTTGGCTGCAGAACATGCCACTTCCCCATAATACTTTTAATTTAGCTAATACAGGTAGCAGGAGTAGTGAACATGTGGCAGTTTGCAATGGCTGAGGCAGCCAGGGATGGTGCCCATGTCCCCAGCCAGTGCTCAGTCTGTTCCTCTGACTGCAAGAGAAAACCCAACCTGGGGCCCAGGGGCAGCATCTCCAGCCATGGTCTGTGCCAGGACTGCAGCTAAAGTCACAGGAGGGTATTTTTTTTTTATAAACAACATCTGGTGCAAACACGGGGCACAACACAAACTTCTATGCATCAACAATCACTGCGGAAATCTGGAAAGGAAATTAAATTACATTTATCTGGGAACATGTGCTTCACCACTGCATGTTGTGTGGCAATTTGGACAAACCCAGATCATTTTAACATGGCTGTGTAGGACAGGTACTTTTAAAAAACACTATTTAGAAATACCTATATTGTTCATGCCAAATATGTTGGTCAGAAATGAAAATACCTGGAAATTGCAAGTTTAGCGAATGTAACTGAAGTACAGTTACAGTTCTTAAATTTAAGCCAAAATTTGTGTGCTTCATTTTTAAAGGATAAGTAAAAAGAGAAAAAAGCTACAGGTCATATGTAGATGGCTGCAGAAAAACTATCATGAGCTGGAAAAAAGCTAAATAAAATAAACTGCTAAATGAGACATTAGCTTTCAGTCCCTGAAAGTTTGGAAATAATCAGCACAAGCGTGTATTCAGCATTACTCGGCCCTGGCGAACTATACAAAAGAGCAGTTTCCGAATTTTACTAATGCAATGAAATTAAAATTTAAAAAAGATAAATTGGAAAACAAACAGATGTTGAAACTGCTCATTAGTTTAGCAGTGCTGTGGGCCATGTTGATGCTTCACATGGAGCAGCTGTCTGGTTTCACAAGAGCCAGGAGCTACTACCATTCTCTCCTATCATGGTAACAGCAGGATGAAATGGGAAACGTAACTGGGGCAGGAGGATTAGCTGCCACCTGCTCAGAGCTGCTGGTTTTGCTGTACAATCATCACGCTCTGACAGCTAAACTGAACAAAATGTGAAATCAACTAAAGGAATAAATATTTCCATTATGCTCGAAATAAGTCTTCTAGGTCTGCATATCTTTTGCCCAGCTACCGGAGGGATTTCAGTTTCTTCACTATGATCAGCAGTAACTTGGCTTGAGCTGTCACAGCGCGATGACCTCCGTGTCTGTTCAGAGAAGGTTTCTGCAGAGCGCGAGCTCGGGCAGCGGGGAGATGGGCATCAGCATACACAGAGCTGTATGGAAACTGTAAGCAGCAACTACCTCATTTCTGCATCGGTATCATGATACGTGCCATAAAAAATTCCAAATGGGATGGAATGGGCACTGATAACATAAAGAACCCATCACAAGTGAGTCATCGCACGTGATTGATGATGGAAGAAGTTTATGGTGGATGAAGTGCTGTGAAACAGTTTAATATGTATGTGCAGAAAGCTCACAGTAAATGAGTGACTTAAATGAGACTTCCTTAAATGGCTAAGTAAAGCATTATAAAAGGTAACACGTTACATTAACCCATCATTTTAGAGCACTACTGTGTATCAGTAACAATTTGTAAGGAAAACTAACAAATTAACTGATCTTAAATCTCCACATCTTTCATACAAAACTGGGATTTTTTCAAGGAGACCTGGTAGGTTATGCCAAGGTGTGATGCTTGAAGCCCGTGATGAAGGGGATCTAGTGGTCATTGTATATCTGGATTTTCAAAAAGCCTTTGATGAGGTCCCACCCACAACACAGGTTTGTGAAGAAATCTGTTTACTCTGTGGGTTTGTCTGGATGAGTCCTGGAAACCCCCATGGGCACCAGTTCCACCCCCCCAGCCCCTATGGACACAGAGCACGAGTCCTGGGGTGTGAGTGCCCGGCACACTGCGGTGCTTAAATAGCCCCAGGAAGGTGCTTCTGACACCCGGCTGCAGCCAGCAGTGAGTCGCTGAGGGTGCCGCCATGGGAACAAGGCTGGAAACTCACCTCAACTGTTTTCTGCTACAGTAATTTTTGATTTTTCTTCTCTGGAATCAGTTGCCGTCAGCAAGGTGGGAGGGAGACAGGCTGGCACTGCGGTATGGGAGAGACCGGAGCTCATCAGGCAGGCTGGCAACCAGAGGCCAGCCCTGGCTTCACTGAGTGAGATAGATTCACATTGAGTTTCTTTGTCAAATGAGTCAAAACTTCTGCTTTTATAATTAGCACAGAATGTTTACCGTAATATTTTTCACTTATTGTAATTGAAGATTATGATTAGATATGACAAGGGGAAATTATAGATCACTAATAAATCGTACTTCACGTGAGCAATTGCCAGAAGGTATATAAAGAAGCACCGGCCTCACGCCTTGTCACTGACTCACCCGAGGACTGAGAAGAGCCGGCACTGCCGGCGTGCAGGCGAAGTCGAGCACTTGCAATAACCATCCACACAACGGTATGTTACTGGGAACCGGGTTCTTCTGAGTTTTACTCCTAGCAAATGCTGATCCCAGTACAGGTTCAGAGACAAATGCTTTTCTACAAAATATAATGATCAGAATTCTTCCTGCACCTTTGGTTTTTTTGTTGTTTTGGGGTGGGTTTTTTACATAATTTCTGGTACTTTCTACATACATCATGAATGTTCATTCAGAACGAACTAGAAGCATTCAAAGCAATCAACTGAAGTTAGATAGCATTATGCTAAGGTAGGTCTCATACAGTTTAATGATAATTAAAGGCCGTTTCTTTTTCTACCTATAAATATTGGCTCAGAGGATGGTGAGAAGAGAGCAAAGTGTTTTCTCGACAGTTTTTCCCCTCTTGGGTCTGTCTCCTCCTCTATTGACCCATTCAAGATGGAGGATTAGAGCTCTTCAAAATATTGAGGACAACTTCTACAATATGCCTCAGAAGAATGAAGGTGCTTTTGCAACAGATGGATCTCCTCTGCTCTCAGTCCCGTGCATGCCCCAAAAGACCACGGGGGTGACCAGCTGTCTGCTTGTCAGCGCACGACTGTGGGACAGCCACGTGCCAGGGTAACCGCAGTTCCTGAACATATGCTATTGGGAAACGATAATCCCCGCAGAGCGCTTTTCTCTCAAAATACTACACATCCATCATCCCTGTGTGAGATTATTTTCCAAATGCCTACATCCTTGATGGATCATTTATTTAGAAACTGATTCAAAAGCAACTGATGGTCTTTTCCTATACACCAGGCTTTAGGAAAGCACAACCACCAACATTCCCATTCAGTTCTCTGCTACAGGCTGTGATAGATTCTTACTCCGTTAAAAACAACAACTGCACGCAAACAACCAATCAAAGTGTCCAATAAAACCAGTGTCTACGGTGAAAATAGTGTCGCGTGGCCAGAATACCAGGGTGCATGCTGGGTCTTTTCAGAGCACCTGAAGAGACCTGTGTTTGCCTGACAAGGTTTCCAGCATGGGTAATAAGGAAACTTTAATTACACAATGTTGACACATCTCACAAATCTCTAAACACTCAGGCAGCTGGTATGTTTTTCCACTCTTCCACTGAAAGGCAGAGGGATTTATTTTTCAAAACAAATTGTGCCTGTGAAAGATGTTCTTCTGCCTGGCAGCAGCTCGCAGAGCCATGCTGCACTCCGCAGGCTTGACTAAGGAAAACCCATGGCTCTCCAGGTCTCCTAACTGTACCTTCTATCACACAGAGGGGTTTAAAGGGCATTTTGACGAATACAAGGTATCTCATATACAGCTATGTTGAAAGAACAAGTTAATACAAGTTGCAAAGTCAGTACTCGGGCATTTACCTTTACATTTGCTTACAGAAGTCTAACCTTCCAGAACAGATTTGGGTCCAGAAGGGAGGAGAGAGACAATTTTGGGGTGGGGTCACACGAGAGAGGCAGGGGTGGAAAGCACGAGCACTGCAAGGGTGCACTAAAAGCCCGGCGAGCAGGAGAGATTCTGCCCATGTGCAAGCTGCAGCATCCCGCAGGGAGTCTCCATGCAGCAGCAAGCGCAGTGGTAGTGTGCCAGCAGCTCCAGGGCCAGAGGGGCAGAGAGCAGCAGGAGGTGGCCTTGGCCACTGTGCACAATTTACTGATCCTACGTACTTGTCCATAGTGATTTGGTAGGGGAAAATTCATCCCATACCTGGGAACCCTCGTTCCTACAGCACCCCAATAACACACTTTTTTATTACAGTCAACTGGTCTTTCAAGGAATCGTCAGTACAAATCTTCCCACTGAGAAACAGCCTAATGCAACCGCTGTCCATTCAAAAAGAAAACAGCCCCTAATGATTACAGAACTTTGTGCTGTTTTGATAGGTGTCTATAGTATTTCTCAGGCAAGCTGTTGAAATGGTGCTGCCCAGATTTAATCCTGCAGCTCCCAGTCAATTTGAAGCAAGTTTGCAAAAACTGGGCATTTAGACTGGGAGACAAGGGCAGGCTCCGGCTGTAAATTAACGCCGTGCTGTTAAATTCATTGGGTTCTTTAGCATCCTGTGGGCTTTAAAGAAGAAATGCAACTGGAGTCAGGCACGTTTGTTGTCATTAAATACCCATTAGTCAATTTATATTAGACTGAGGCCTATGAAATGAGTCATGCGTATTTAATGGTTTATTATGATGTATTTGCATTTGACTGACTGGAGTGAGTCATTAAGGTTGACCTCGAGTGAAATGTGGTGCCTTTCCTGCAGAACCTTTTGAACAGGGGATGTTTATCCCCGCTCGGGATTCATCCCCGTGAGCAAAATGGAACACGGGAATATTCTTTTAGGTAATAAATTATTACTAGGGGCAATTAATTAATACCTCGCCCTGGCCACCATGAACCAGTAGAAGAGAATTTTGCGATGACAACTGCAGTACAAACAGGTCAGCAGCACACGCTGCTGCTGTACACCAGCCTGGACAGCGTTGGGCAGAGGCTGTACAGCCGATTACTGTAAATGACATAGCCTAATGCTGTTTCTACCCTTAGTACAAAGAAGGGATAGAATTGAATGTTTACTTTTGTTTATCTGTGGCTTGTTTATGTTATCCCAGCAGTACCTGGTTTCCCTGTGCTCCGGAATAAATGTGACCCATTTCTCCTCTGCTTCAGTCCCCAAGCCAAAGTCATCGTGTTTGGACTCAGATGCTCGTTTGCCAGCTCCCTGTCAGAAAAATGCATCTGAGCATTTCTGTGCTCTCCCTGTCTTCAGCTCTCCCTGATGAAGGGGCCGCGGCACCTCCCGCCCCTGCTGGCTGCGGTAATTAGGGGATGTGTGTAGGGTGCTCCAGATATTTCAGATGCTAAAAGCAGCCCATGCTCCAGCAACCTCGCTTTACCCTTGGTGTTGCTGTTCCTCCTGCAGGCATGTGGCACCAGGACCCCAGCTCCCAGCCAACCCTTGATGGTGCCCTGCAGTAAAACTGCCTTCTCAGCTGATCCCCAGGGACAGGGAGCTGGGGGACAAGTGGGCACTGAGGGGCCATCACCCCTCCAAGCACAAGGAGCCGTCACCCTTCCAAGCACGAGGACTGTCACCCCTGCAAGTACACACCATGCCGCTGCATGGCTGCGCACATGGATTTTCAGTAGCGGTGCTACCACCCTCCAGCTGCAGGTTTTGACAGACCCATGGAAGCCCCCAGCTGCCCCAGAGTTTGGGGTGAAGCTTTCCTGGCTCGACTCCTCCTGCTGAGCAAGTGTAAGATAAAGTTCCCAACCTCCGACACTTCCTGCGGTTTGGCTGTGAAAACTCCAGCTCTAACACAGGCGCTGCCCTGCTGAAGGAACGCGGCGGTACAAAAACTTCACAGGCAGAGCTGGCTTATAAACATAATTCAAAACCAATTTTGTTTGGCTTGAATATAGCTTACCACAAATGTCAGATTACTTGGAATAAAGAAATCTGAATCCAGTGAGGAAAAATCAAGAAGAAACAGGTGGGGACAGCAGGAAGCCTTCCTAGTGCAGCACTCGGAGTGTTTGCCGTAGCCCCAAAAGGCTCCAACAAGGAACACTGCAAGCCCAGCAGCACTGCAAGCTCTTCCCAGCCCCACCGTTGGGCAGAGCCAGGCTAGCACGGCTCTCCTCGCTCTGCCGCGGCCCCAGCACAGCTGGGCTCTTGGGGTGCCAAACCCACAGTCTGAGCTACACCCGTCCCCGGCTGCCAGCCTCCAGCAGTGTTAAGGTTTTGCTAAAGAAAAAAAATAAGCTATCTTAAATTGTTGAATGTTCAAAATTAAATAAATTGGGCATTATAGCAGGAAAGGCTGCCCTGCCATGGGCAGCTCCTATCACTGCACTCACTTGGGTGCAGTGCCTAGCCTTTAGCCACGGTTGTGCCCGAACGTGATCAGCTCCCCCCAGCAAGGCAGTGTTTCCCACACAGCATTTGGACAAACTTTGTGACCCTTCTCCATGGTGCAGTATATTTAATAGCTGAACAATCAACCAAAGCCCAAGGAGGACTGTACTGCACAGACCTTTTGCAGCCATTTCTGTAAACCAGAAGTTACATTTTTTCCATCGCTGCCTTGCAGAGGTAATGGATGAGTCTCTCCAGCTCCTAAAATCAGTACGATTCAGGATGTCGGAGAGCAAATGGCAGGCTTGAGAAGCAAGAAAAACCTGCAGCATCGCAGTGACTAGAACTTGATGGAGGAGAGAGGTGTTGTGTGCTAAGAGGGGCATAGAGGCAGAGCGTGGGAGAAGGACTGAGCATCTCCAGGCTGACGTTGGCAGCGAGCCCTGTGGGCCAGCACCCGTACCCACCCATCTCAATAGCACTGTGCTGGGCACTGTTGGGCAAGAGATCTGGCTTTTATGAATTGCTGTGTGCAGACAAGCAGCACATATAAAAAGCAGATAAACCCCAAATAAATCCACTCCCATCTGTGTATCTTCTGCCCACAATTCTGCTTTTATGACAGCAGCATCTGAGCAAGCCTGCAATGTAATAGCTGTACGTAGGACGTTATTTGCATAAAATGCCTCCATAATACACATCTCTCATACAATTGCTTCCCTTAACACTTTGCCATCTGTTTTTTAGAATTGTACTAATTATATGCAGGGCCTGAAAATGAGGAAAGACATGAAATTGCTTCAATTATTCAATTAATATTTTTTTCCTGGAAGGAATAGATCTTCATTAATAATGTATGTTTCAAGAATTCCAACACACAGATATCTTTTGCTCCCCCAAAGCTATAAAGCCCTTTTTTCAACATCCACCTCCCAGGAAGAGAAGGAGGAAGGGGCCTTCCCTGCTCTTGGCTGCCGCATGGAAACTCCACCCTGGAGCCTTCTTCCTCCTCCTGCTCCCGGGAGAGCAGCCCAGCCCTGTGGCCACGCGGGAGGGAGGTGGGTGACACCCAGCTTGGGCTCTGCCACCCCGAGCCCTCCAGATTGATGCATGCTGGGGCTCCTTCCCCATACAGCTGCAGGTGTGCAGAGAGCTTTGGTGCTTCCCTAAAGTACAACGTGTATTTTATTTAAAATGTGAAATTTTTGTTGGATTTATACAAAGCAACATACATAAACTATATATCATATGCTTATAAATGTATTTTTTTATAAAATACAAATAGCAGTAGGTATAATTAGGGCTTAGTGAATAAGCCCAGTAGAGAAGAGAAGTTAAATGCAAGGTCATGATACACATCAGCGAAAGACTGAATACTACCATGATTCTTTTTAAATGGGAGAAATAAACATGGTTCAGCTTCTAAAAATACCTTTTTTTTTTTCGTTCCTTCCCCTTCATTGTGATGTACTTCAAGGTCAGAGAATGTTAACCCTATTAATATCTGTGATATAAAAAGGTATTCTAGCTTTTCTCTGAAGACAAGGCCAATAAATGAGCTAATATTTAAGCATTACAGAAGCTGCTTTAAAATTTCCCACATGGCTGATAAATAATACTGGCTTCTCATTCACCACCTTTTAAATATTTTGTTCATTCAGGCAACTGCTGTTACACTGAAGGATAAAAAGGGGCTGGATAAATGGAGCATTTCTTCTTCCACACTGCAGTAAAGCTTCAAAGAACATGTAATAGAGCAATGAAGACATAAACCTCCAAAAATGCACCTGCCCTTACCGCTGCCCCTGTTTGGCTATTCAAACAGGTGGGTGCAGGTGAGTTAGCGTGATGCAGCTGGGCATCAGTCTATTTGCAAAAACAATTTCCCAGGGCAGATAAGCATTCTTTACAGGTAATTAATAACTAACTCCACCTCAGCACTTTCTAGCCACAATTAGTGGATTTGTATAAACGATACCCAACAGCTGAGGCTGAAAGAAACAAAGACATAAAATGCAACTTTTGGGGGTTGGGTTTTTTTTTCAGCTTTGCCAATTGTGGGACAGCCAGAGCGCTGCCGGGAAAGCTGAGCCATGACGGGGACCCCCCGCACCTCTCCCCTGACCCCCGGATCCCACCCGCCCCGGTACCCCCGCCAGCGCAGCCAAGCCCCAGGAGCAGGCACCCGGGCAGGTGCCGACACTGCGGGAACTGGAAGGTCTCTCCATCTCGCACATCACCAAGGGGGCAAGGGCGGGGTGGGGTGGGGTGGTGGTGTCCCTGCAGGGCTCTGCCCAGGGCCACCACGCTCCGGCATGAGCGGGTTCATCAGTGCTGGGGATGCTGCAGCAGAGGCAGGGAAGGAGGGCAGGTCACAATCCTTGTCTAGCCCGAAACATGCTCTCCCTTGAGAAAAGAAATGTACAGCAAGGCACAAATATTTCAATGAAAAAGACATTTCAAAAATTTCTTATAATTGCTGTAGTTAAAATAGTCTTAATGTAATTTCAGTGGGTTTGGATTTTTGTCCCAGTTTAACATCTCTATGAATATTGCATAGATTCATTTTGTTTCTGAGCACAGTTTTCTAAACCTCGATTATTTTGAGGCCAGAGACTTAGCAAAGCTCTCTCAGTGACATGAGCTGGCATCTGTAATTACATTGTCTTCCAGTAGGCTTATCAATAAGGAATACCTGAATTAAAGGGTCTCTCTGCAGCAGTTTTTGTTGTTGCCAAAACAGTCGGGTGTCCCACACAGCGTGCCTGGCATCAGAGAAGCAATACCAGCCAGCTCCAGGCTCTCCTCGCTGGTGACGCAGGTTTGAGATGTGCTGTCCTCTGCTGGGGAGCGTTCAGCCTGGGGCTCCTGGCTAAACTTAGTGCGAAGAACCGAAACAAAATAAAACAGCTTTATGGGTTAACCTTTAAAGGGAGCCCATGAAGCTACTTCTATGAAGTGGTTAATGAAAATAATGAATATGCTGAGCAGCACCAATGTGATTGGGCCTTAAACTGAATTTGCCAACAGGGAACAACTTAATCAACAGTTCCAAAAATACTAGAAAACCAAAACTATTTACGAAGTTGTGGGGTTTGGGGGTGGTTTTGTTTTTTTTTAAACTAGTATAGTACTTTAGCAAAAAGTTAAGGACTCTTAACAAGCTGATAATGGGGGAAACCCTAATTAGTGGAAATGCTTTATTTCCTCCTCCACTCACTTACAAGTGCAAACCAGTTTCATTTTCTCTGCATACGCCTACCACTGTATCATGTTTTATACAGGTGATAGAGGAACTGGAGAGTCTGAAATCAGAACCCCTGCACGCTTGGGCATCCTCAGAGGGTTTGATCTCTGTAGCTGGAGCTGGCTTCTCTGCAAACTCCCAACAGGGCTGCGAGGATCGGCTGCATCTCCCGAGCAGGAGAAAAATGGAGGAGCCGCTGGCGAGAGGCCGATGCTGCATCCTGAGCACGCACTGGCGGGATAAGACTCAGCCCCGGGACCTGCAGCAAAGGGCACGGTGCACGTATGGCACATGAGCACAGCATGCCACACAGGAGGGGCACGAGCCTGCCTGCGCCTTGGTGACGTTTGGCAGGATGGGTTCAGCGGCGGCAGAGCAGAGCTACGGTGCGCCCGCCAGTGCAGTCTTCCCCAGTCGGGATGCTGCTGGCTAAGCCACGCCGTGACAACGGCAACGTTGAGCTTTTTCTTTTACTTTCAAACACCAAATTTCATTTCAGTCTCTACTGGGAGATGGAACAAAGCCTTCCCTTGGGGTAGTTTTTACTGTTTTCTGCTCTTGATAAATGAGTTGCATACTGTGGGTTCAGCCTCTCCTGCCAGAGATGTTGACGTTGCAATTTTTACTGTCTCATTTTGTGCCTCACCATGCATTTCCAACTCAAAAAGTCTATTTTAGGAATTTAATCAAAAGCATATACAGTCCAATCAATCATTAATCCATATTTAGGTGCTGGTGGTTAAGAGACATTTACTTCTTGTTCCAAACAGAGTCATATAAAAACATGCAGGGGGAGGTTGGTAATACTGTTAGCATTTTTGCTTAAAGCATAAATTTTTCTACTACTTTACAAGTATAAAACTTTTCTAAAGTTAAGAAAGATAATTTCTAGAGGTGTCTTTCACTCTGTTCCTCTCACTACCAACATCTTCGCTGCTTTATCTCCTCGATGCCTGCTCAGTCAGATTCTCCACTAATTTAAGCATTTACACTTAAGGCATGGCTCCACCTCCTCCTTCACCGCCTCCCCAGGCTCCCTTCTCAGCTGACAACCATCCCATCAGCAAGCCTGCCTCCCCTGCCAAGCCCTTCCCTAATGCCTTCAATGAGTATTTGTCTGAAGAAATGGAGGAAATGCCAGGACCCATATCCAAAGCCCTCCCCAGGCTTTGCCAGGAGCTGCATGCACACACACCGTGTGACACCTGCGTCAGGGAAGCACAGGAAGCACCACCAGCCCTGCTCAGGGTGCAAAGGCAAAGTAGCAATGCCCACCTGACAGACCCCCCTGCTGCTCTCACTGCATCGGGTGCTCCCCGTGTCCCTGCCATAGCTGATACAGAGAAAACACCAAGTCGGTGGCGGCGTGGACAAGGAGGGTGTCCCAGGTTTGCTGCCGCTGGGCTGGCACACTTTCTGACAGCAGAGGCTGGGTGCTGCCCAGCATCTCCAGCACTCCCTGAAGGGAGGCAAAGCCTCCCCTGCACGGGGCAGGGCAGATCCCATGCAGGCTTCCACGGTGCTTTTAGGCCGCCCGGGCTGCCCTGGCCAGCGCATCGCCCAGCTCTTCAGTCTGCCGGGAACAATCACCCTGCTGCTTGTCATGCTAGTCCTTGTCACCGACTGAGTGATGCATGAGCTTTACCCAACATTTCAACCAGACTAATGCCGCTTTATCAGCAGTGTCCCAGTGCCTGCAGGGAAGGAGAACACTTAAAGCCAGTATCAGTGGCAGCAATGTAATCTGCTGAGCAATGCCTGCTTTTCATATCTGGGTTTTGTGCATGTCCCCCTCCGACACAAAATAACCGCCCTCTCCAACTGTTCTCTTAAGCAAGTCGTCTTCTGCCTTTTATATGAAAGAAAGAGCAAAGCAGCCTGTAAGACTCAGAAAGGATCACTGGTAGTGACTAAAGGCCAACTCGGTTCATCCTACTGGCATTTACAGCATTGGAAATACCCAACGCGGGGAATACTCTTCTGGACATGACCATATTACTGTATAAAAAGTCAGACCAAAGGTGTTACTGAGGCAAACTCCCAAACCCCTGCTTCCTTAGGAATACCAAGCTGCTGTTAATTCCAAACGAGAGAGTTAAAACTCCAGTCAAGATGTCTGCTGCCAGCAGACAGGAGCCCAGTCCCATGGGCAAGGGCCAGGACTTGCTGGCAGCATTACAGAGAACACCATGAGAAAACTTCCCAAATACCCTGGGAGCTTGCATGAGCGCGGCATGTGTCCCGAGGATGTGCAAACACGCAAGCACATTGCACTGCTGTGGATGTGGGCTATACGAGATGCTTTTTAGTCCCATGGTAGATTTTGTGCCCAGTATGCTGGCAGTAATCCACTCACCATTTCAAGGATGGATTCAGGAGCAGAGACACAGAATGGTCCTGCTGCAACACCAAACCCGATTTTCTGACCCCGTCTCCTGGGGTGAGCAGGAGCCCTGGCCCAGCCCTCCCCCCAGCCAGGCTCAGCTCCCCACTGGTCTCCATCCCAGTCGCAAGCTTCAGCATGCTTTTCTTGATAAAAGACACCTACTCAACCACTCCTGTTTCTCTCCTCAACAGCCACAGTCAAGCATTACTAAGTATTCGCATTAAAGATAATAGCAGAAGTAAAACATCTCCCTGGATTTAGTCCTGGTTGTTTGCAATAGCTACTGGGTGTACTAAAGCCAACTTGTTATTCCTTTCCAATAAATGGGATACCTGAGTGACAAAAAGTACATTGCATTGGAATCTAAGACCAGTTTAATTTTTATTCAACATAATAAAGATGAAAAAGAAAAATATGGCAATCATTCCACATACATTCCATCTAAACAGGCTGCACACACACTCAGAAAAAAAAACAGAATTATTGAAGATTCAGTATCTTTTATGCAAAAGAAAAAAGCAGGATGCTAGAAGTTTGTGGTGTGTTGTGATCAGTTTAAAACCAATAGCCAACCAACGTGTGCATCCATCATTCATAATTTTTAGGGTTTATATTTAAATACACAAAAAAATTATATAGAGGATATTTGTTCAAGACTGACAGCTGAATTGTGTTTCTTTTTCAAGCCTATAAAGCTACTAAGCTAATTTTATTTTTAAAAATTCCTATGTAAAAACTGCTAAGCAATTTTAAGGATAATTAGAACACATGATACATAACTTATTAAATAAGTAGAGCATAAAACATACAGCAGTGCTATTGTAAGGCTAGGACCTTCATAGTCTTCCTTTATCTGATGAATATCCAGTGTTGTTTTGTTACAGTATTTCCTTCCAGTACAGGGATTAAAGAAAGTAATTACCAAGTAAGATGCTTTTTTTTAAAAAAAAAAAAAAAACAACAAAACAACAAAAACACAACAACAAAACAACATTTGCACTGTGTTACAGCCATCCCATTTGGTTTTCAAGTGCTTCTCTTGAACTGTGCTGGGGAGAGACAGCAGCCGCATGCGAAGGGCAGGGTTTCACAAGCTGCCTTTTACTTCATAAAGTCGGGTCCCTGTGCCTCTGCTCACCGCGTAGCCTGATGGCAGCAGCGGGGTCTCGCTGCACGTCCCGCAGGACAAGGGAGCACGCTGAAGGGGACAGGGAGCAAGCAACCACCGAGCACTTCCTATGTGCAAACAATAACATTGCCCATTTGCACAAGCCTGCAATATGAAGACAGTGCGATAGGAAGAAACAAGAAGCAACCGACACAAGACATCAGTCCCACATGCTGTGCCAACCAGGGGCTTGGGCGAGCCCAGGCAGTGTGCGGGCAGGGTCAGGCACACCAACCCTTCTGGCCTTGGCCAGGAATGAAATCCCAGGGCAGTCCCAGCAGTTTATGGGGTTCCGAGCTCAGACGACAGCACTGAAAGAGCACTTAGGTTAGAATCAGACTGATTTTCCTGCCAGAGAAGATGAGAAACGGGGCAATCCAGACACTGCAGGGCAACACAACGAAGACTGCAATCATGCCCAAAAACTCAAATAGCTCCTATTCTCCTACGCTCCTCAATCGCATCCAGTGAACGCGAGCCAGGCATACTAGAGCAACATTTTCAACTCATAGATTCTCATTTAACCACTTGATATATCTGTTCACCAGCCGGTGCCCTACAGCTAACTCAATTGGACCCAAGACAAACAACATCACCCCATGAAAGGCATCCTTGGCGTGATCATGTGTGACAGGAACGCCTGCTGCCCGGAGGCGCCTGGCATACATGACTCCGTCATCCCGTAAGACGTCATGCTCGCAGGTGAGGATGTAGGTGAGGGGCAGCCTGCGTAGCCGGGCATCGCTCACCAGCAATGGGGCCGCCCTCGGATCCAGAAACCCCGGGTACTTCTGTGCAAGCTCAGAGCTTCCATAGGTGGGACTGGTGTAAACATGACCTTTCTTCAGCTCTTCAGGCAGCAAATTGCTCCAGTTTACAAATGGAAACAAGTGGCTCGATTCAACTGGGACATGCCTGTTGGAGGCCATCGCTTCCCTGAGAGATGAATCAGAAGTGAAATATTCACTCC
This sequence comes from Aptenodytes patagonicus, assembly GCF_965638725.1. Classification (NCBI taxonomy): domain Eukaryota; kingdom Metazoa; phylum Chordata; class Aves; order Sphenisciformes; family Spheniscidae; genus Aptenodytes; species Aptenodytes patagonicus. The sequence continues at coordinate 24,179,430 of NC_134954.1, forward strand.
ACAATTTGACCATATACGACTTGGATAAAACAGGCTTGTTTTCATTTTCTTGGTAAGATGGCAAATTCAGGTCAAGGCTTTGAAGAACAGGGTAAAGCAAAGCTTGGGCTTTGAGTTTAGTTTCGACTTCAGAGTCTTCTAACAGCTGTAGAAGAAAATAGAAATACAAAGAGTCAGTTAAAAAGTGTTGGTTCTCCCACACTGACAGAAGATCTTAAAAGTAAGGAATTAACACACACATTTTGCAACATAAGCAAAATAAGATTAATCAAACATCAAATATAATTTAATTTTATTTCTTATGTTGAAGGATAACAAGGAAATATTCTCTTTGAAGCATTGAGACTTTTTGAAGCACTGATGCTTTCCGAAGTAGTAACAAATGATTTTTCTATAACTATAGAAAAATTCTATTCTTATAGCTTAAAAATCGCAGGTTTGAGACTCCTTTAATCATTTCACACAATTTAGAGCTTATCCATCTGTTTGGTTTTTTTAACCCTGAGGTGTTAGAACTCCAACTATGATTCTGTGCATTTTAGACGTGAAAAATAAAATGCGATGAATTGAACACTGACATTTCTTACATCATCTTTTTTCCCTCTTCACTAATAATTTCCACCTTCTCCCTCATCTTCTGCCTTCAGTGTCCACAGCAAATTCACAACCTTTCCAAGTGAGATTCATTACAATCCAAATAACTTCTCAAGAGAGCAACATCATCGCACTGACTTTTTTTAATAAACCTGAGTGAGAAGTGCAAAAGGCACTGAAACTGTATGTGATCAAGTGACACTGGAACTTTTAGTCCTTTTTTTTTGCTGCTATTTTCATCTATATGAGTCAAATTGCTAAAATTCCCTTTTCAAACAACATACGTAAAACAGTCAAAATGTGCTTAAGGATAGAGTGATATATGCCCTAATTATAGGACAGAGAGCTTTTTTTTAGGGTATAAAGGTTTAGAGGACATCATAGCATCAAAGCTACTTTGATGCCATTAAATGGCTCAAGTAAACTTGCTTGGCTAGAAACTCAGAGCCCTCACTGACAGTCCTGCGCGACACCCTGTGTACATGGACCACGAGACACATTTGGGAGGTGCACTTGCTTTGAGCAGAGGTTTTTGTTAGTCTTTTGTAAGAGTTCATGAAATGACAAAAAAAAAAGTTGAGCTAGCAAACCAGCTTTTTTTTTTTTACCTGTTGTGCCACAGCTGCAGCTAAGTTGCCACCTGCACTGTCTCCTGCAACACAGACCCGATCTGGGTCCACCCCATACTGGGAGAGGACACTGCGCTGGAGGAAGAACTTCATTACCAAATACACATCTTCAAACTGAACAGGAAAACGGTATTTAGGTGCCAACCTGTAACTGTTAGAGGCAAGAAGTGTGTTACTTCCTGCTATTTTTAAAGAGAAAGGCTTGCAAGCATCTGCCCTAGTTGGTGAATGTTTATTATTTTCTGTGCCCAGAGAAATGGGAGCTATCTGTCTGTCCTGGAGGATCAAATATTTTATTACCCACCCAACTTCAAAAGCAATATCCAAAGTAACCACCAACCACAATTCACCACTGCAACCTTGACAGCTTTTGTTTACAAATACTTAAAGCTAGCAGGAAAGCACATGATAAAAAAAAAAGTATTGCAAAATTAGATTAATTGAAATAGATTAATTTATTCCAAACCCTCATCCCATCTAGAAGGAGAATCTCTTACTTGACTGATACCACGACAGCATTTAACCTGTTTGAAGTCCATCTTGTCAGACGATCATAGGGTTTCATGCCTGAAATGAAATGAGTCACTTAGAATATATTCCAGTACATTTGAGAACAAACACATACACAACAGCATGTTCTTCTTTGCAGAAGCTTTCAGGACACTTTCCAAAACCTCCACCCGCCTGTGCCTCTGCAGCAGCACAACACGACCGTGGCGCACGCAGGTTTATCCAGAAGCACAAACTGGAAGAAGTAATCCAACTATTGCTTGAATGCTATCCAAAAGGATGAACAAAATACATTATTCACACTTCTAAGCACTACACAATGCAAGGTCCTGGAGGCTCAGCTTTTATGGCAGAGAAAAATGGAAACAAGGAGCCAGATTAAGCTCTCAGCTACACATATGCATTCACACCGAAATTAAAGAGCCTGCCCAGGAAAAATATTTTGGCTTGTTCTCCCTGAAACAAGCAGCCAAACAACTAAAGCGAGCTATGGATTGGTTGTTGGGAATGTCAGCCATATGTACTATACTTACGATGCCAGTTTGGGTGATGGCCAAGATGATAACTTACGTCCATTTATGTAAAGCACTGAACGACAGCAAAGAGAAGCAGAGGATGCGCTCTAAGGGAGAATGCGACTGGGAGGGAAGATGAATCACTCCCATGAAAAAGTAATAGCAAAAGCATTGCACACTGAACTAAAACATTTTAGAAAGCCCCTCTGGGCATAACGTGGAAGAACACCAAGCATCAGATGAGCACTGATAGTACAATTGTAACCAAAACCAGAGAAACACGCTTGCCCTCCTAGGATTACATTCATGAGAAATAAAGATGCAGTAATAGATGACTTCTGATATGGCAAAAATCCCTAAAATAGATTTCAGGGGACAATAAATACCCCCTGACCCTCCTCAAGCAAGAGATATGAAGAAGCATATGAGAATCGAGCTTCTGGGAACCAAGGAAACCCCCAGTCTCTGTATCTCTACTTGATTTTTACCCCTACGTGGATGTTCTTTTCCTTATTAAGATACTCAGTTTTGTCCCTTTCTCCCCCTAATACCATGTAACCAAGCCAGGGGCTGCAGATAAAACACCACAACAGAAGCAGAGCCCTAGACCAGACCCTTTGCCCTCCACCTCCAGATACACTGACCACCCTCTCCCAAGCTGGTGCATTTTAACTGGTGAAATACTGGTTTCCTGACCCTCTCCCATAAAATAAAAGGCAGAACTTAATGCAGGCCATTGAGATCTTCCATACGGACCCACAGTACTGACAGAGAACAGCTTACCTGCCTGTCCTATGCACCATCCTCCACCATGGAAGTAGACCACCGCCCTTCTCAGTCCATCAGACGGCTTTCTGGGCAGGTACAGACGGACGCCAACGTTGTTGAACTCTGTGTCCATCACAGTGACGTTTTCATCGGATGTGGGTGCAATGTATTCGACAGTTGTGATCAGCATCAGAGCTTCCACATGGTGGATCAGACCCAGCTGATCAGCAACCTCAGCCTAAAGCCCAAGACAAGGGTTAAGTTTTTTGAAAGGTTCTTTTTCCCAGAAATCTTGAATCTACCCCAGCTGTACAGCAGCGCTGGAGCCCCAGCCCCTGTGCAGTCCTCCAAGGTGGAGAGAGCAGGGGAAGCCATCGATGCCCCTGTGCATCATTGGTGCCCCTGGCAGAGCTACGCAAAGGGTAGGGGGGAAAAAAGCTTTCCCAATGGGCTCCACACTTCCCTGGCAGAAGAAAAGTGATGCGGTTCAGGAAATTCAGAACCAGGGAATTGCCAACTTTTAATACTGTTAAAGCAGTTTCCTTTGAAATTCATGTTTTAAAACATTTATTAAGAAATTCTGTGGTTCTAAAATAGATTACAGTTATTCTAAGATGCTAAATAAAACTAAAACAAAAACCCAAACCCTAGCAAGTAAACCTGCAGGTGAAATGCAAGCTCCAAAGATCAATATTTGGCAGCTTTGGCTCTCTGACATCGTGACAACAGAAGCAGATTAAAGCATTTCAGAATCCCTTTCACTCACAGATTATTTTAAACCTTGAACATAAAACTTTTTTTACAAATTGTGCTAGCTTTCATTATACTGAGTCTTTGGTAGACAAGAGTGAATCCAAGCGAAAACATTTCTAAAAGCATTTACTATGGACTCTGCTAGAAATGCAGATCCCAACTACTCCTTCCAAAACCAACAGCTCCCCAAAGGAGGCACCGCATTTCCTCACAGCTGTCTTGGGGGAATTGCAACAAGTAAAGATGTAACCAGTGTTTGCTTATACATAAGTTTCACTGGCTTTCCCCCCCCCTTTTTTCCTCTTCATTGGATTAAATTGCGTTTAAAGAAACTTACTTCTCACATTGCTTTTAAAATATTAGAAACATTCTAAAAACACAGTAAAAATTTGTAATATACAACAAAATGACATAAAAGAATAATGCCACAATGACTGGAAGAAAAATAAAGCCTTCATTTTCTATATTGTGAAAGATAGTGTAAATACCTGTTTAAACAAAAATTTAGCCACATTAGAGATTGACTGTGGGTACAGTGTGATCTCAGTCACGTGAAATGCCGGCAGCATGAGGAACCCCTATCATGTGTAGCCTCCTTAAAGCACAGTATGCTATGGCAATGGGCTGCTGGAGCTACTTGCAGCTAGGAGGTAAAAATACCATGGACCGCTTCATGATTTGGGAGCATTATATTACCTAATTCCTAATGATATATTAAGGAATAGCTGGAGTGTATATGTTTTATTTTGTTTATTTCTTAGATGATAGAAAGGTATGAAGAATACAACTTCAAATTTTCTTGAAGCCATTTGCTATCTGACTTGCTGAAAGTGAATTAAGAGCTTAGATTTCTAGTTCATTTCAAGCAAAACTGGAAGAAATTTCAAACTAATTTGTGTATTGCTTTTCGTGCAGTTTAACATGCACCGCTCTTGTGCATAGTCTAGTTAAACGCCAAAAAAATTAAGAGCTGACACTTTGTGATGATAAAAGCACTTTTCTAAATTTCAGGCCACTGTACAATTCTTTGCCTGAGCAGGCATAAACAATTCTATAATTGCACTTTGATATAACGTTGATCAGAACACTTGGTTTGGAAGATAACTGAATTAACAACAGGCCTAAATTTATTAAACTGATTGGAGCTTTTTAGTAAAACCAACACTCCCATGACTGCTACTAGCACCGTGTTATCAATTGTTCAGAAAGGAAAGCGCATTGGGAGATGTCCAACATTGACGTTAGGGTTCCCTGTTTGTGCGTGCACGCACGCACACGCTCAGCTTTTTATGTGGGTCATTTCCACAGCCTGGTCTCCAGGTCAGCGCCCTGCCGGCGCCAGCACAGCTGCGGGGATGGCCCAGGCATTGCGCCGCAGAGAGCTACCGACAGCCACCGCCGGCTCCTGCGCCCGCTGCCGGCACCTCAGCTCCTTCATAACCACCCCCAGCAACAGGGGACATGACCCAAATTCCCACACAAGTTTCATAACTGCCTCATCACATAGCAGTAGAAATTATTAAGTAATAAAACCAAGTTCTGTCTTACATGTTATCTGAAGGTGAAAACAGATTAAACCCAAAGCAGGTTTGAGTTTAATAAATAAAATAGCCCAGCCCGGTGCAGAACCTGTCGGAAGTTTAGCTTTCCAAGAGCTGCTTTATTCTTCCCAGGAAGAATGTAGAACACACACACAAAACCCCACACTTTAATTGATCACCTCTTGAAAGGTATAACATCTGGCATTCAGGGTTTGATGTAAGTCATACACTCTAACACTGCTTGTTTTTCTTTTTGTAATTTTTTTTCTTTAAATAATATTTAAATCAACTTTTTCATCATCTTCTACATATAACCTACTTTTTCAGAAGTTAGAAGAAAAGAGAATACAGCTAAGACCTCACTGACAATACTTGATAGTGATTGCCACCATATTTAAGAGTCACCTCTCTGAAGGCTTGGACCAGGTGATGCTGGGAGCTCTGCCAAACTCTGTGGTTTGGAATCGAGATGAAGACAAACGGGCAGTAACTGTGCAGAAGGAAAACTCAGGCCCTTGTCATAAGCTCAATGAAGACAAATACGTACACATGCCAAAACTGCGTTTTTTTTATCCACAGTGATTACACAGTTTACATAAATATTTCTCAGCTGTTGTATTTTCCCTGAGGATTAGCATATTGAAAAAATAAATATATAGGTCAAAGTGAGTCCTGCTCTAATTCCACTGAGCTTGTGAAACTCCCCCACATTGGAAGGAATTCCCTCAGCTTCAGGACTGAGGCTTTTCAATACTCAGAGCTGCTTTTTCCACAAGCAGACATTTTACATTGTGGAAAACCACTGGTCTACTGCCTGTGGTTTCAAGGCCATTATCATACAGAAACGAAAGGAAATCATGCCCTTATCTGAAAAGTCTCATTGTCCCCAATCTCAGATTACTGCATGTTATGGGGTAAGAGGAAAACCAACCACTTTGGGGTTTTGTGTTCCTTGTGCTTTGGAAAGCATTTTCCACAGTCACTTTCTCCATCTTCCATAAGGGGAGCATGGCAGCAAGGACAAAAAACCCCAAAATTTATTTATGAGGAAGGGAGCCCTGGCTGTGCCTTGGCAGGCAGAGAGTCTGACACGGCTTTTAGCAGCTTATTTATCTGACCTGGTGATAGTTCAGATGGAGGCACCCCCTCCGGCTGAAGCTTTCCGTCAGCTGGAGATGAAGACAAGCAGTTTGTGAGCGGGGCTGTAAGGGAGCTCAAATCTGGATTTCACTGCTTGTGAGGAACCAGGCCAAGGACGGAGGAAGCTTTGGGAGGATTTCACAGAACTGCAGCCAGGGAAGCGTTCAGCTAGGAAGAAAGATGTTGTATTGCATTTTATACTTCATGCGTTTTATCTTAGACTGTGTGCACATGGTACTTCCTGAAAATACATGAAGAATTTTGTGCTTAAGCACAACAGAAACTGGCTGGTTTATTCTTCTATCTGGAGGCTGTTCTCCAGCTAGACAGCATGTAGACTTGAGATGTTGTAACATAAACACACGAATGGAGACATTCCCAGCCTCCCTTCTGCAGTAAGATGGGTACGAACAGACCCTTTAGCATGCCGCAGGCCGGGCACACCAGCAAAACCAAGCACAGCTGCAATCCCCCCCAGGCTAAGCCAGGGCAAGATCTAACCACGAGCCTCCGACCAGCCTCTGGAGCCCCTCAGCACTCGCTGCTGTGCCTGGCAGAGACTTGGAAAGCAGCCTGGGACTGGCACAGGCTTTATTCAAACCATTTACTCATCCAGGCCAGGAAACCCAAAAATCAGAAGAAATCTTGCACAATTTAGCTCAGAAGCTAGAAAGCTCCCTAGGAACTATTAAAACAAAGACGATGAAGAAGGATAGAGACATGCCATTTCATGGCTTGCTTTCATGTTGTTTTGAGAGCTTGAAGAGAAGACCCTCCTGGTCAGGTAGCAGTATTATTTCCCACTGCAGGAGGTGGCAGTATTTCCCCTTTTTCAAACCAACGTCAGGGAGTCAAAAAGACTAAAATAAGGTCCCCTCTGCAAATTTAGACCTACTATTAAGTGATTATAAATTGTTGCTCCATAATCGGGTGACTGTTCAGAACGTATTCAGGACACTTTAGAGCCTTCTCAAATCTAATTTGCACCTGTGCAGCTCCAGGGAGGCTCTCTCTGTCCAAGGCCCTTAGGGTTATGGTTCTGCATGAGATCGGAGCACAATTGCAAAACACGCTTGCCCTGCACCACTGCTGCTGATAACAGACTTGGGCTTAACAGGCAGCCAATGCAACAGCCACAAAAGGCACCAACTGCACGTTAAAGTGAAGACACACAATCCTCCAACACAAAGAAAATGCTTCTGCTTGCTGAGCACTGCTGTGCTGAAGGCTGCAGGTCTGACCGAGCGAGCAGACACGAGGTGTTCCTGGAAAATGGAGTTATCTGTACACATACCCTCCCTTGCAGGCTACCTCCAAAAGGAGATTTAAGAGGGGAAGAAGCAAGGCAGCCCATCAAAAGCTGGCAGAGGTCATGCTTGAGCAATGCCACAAGCATACTGCCCACAAGCATAGGCTGCTGCAGGGGGTCTTTCAGTGCTCACCAGCTATACTGCTTCCCTCAAAGACCTGCTCCGCTGGTTTGTACACGTCACTCACCACTCTCCACATAACAACTTTGATGGTGGCAGGGGAGCCTGGGCTTGCTCTGGCTAGGTGATGGCACACATCAAATTCTGGCCATCAAAGCCACGGAGTCAAGGCTGAAGTCTTTGCAGGGGCCCTATGGTCCGTTTCCAGTGACCACACTATTTCTGTGTATGTGCAACTCTGCATCAGTGTTTGGCCTTACATTACAGAGAGCCACCACTGGCACATTTCGTTAGTGATACAATTAACACAGCAGCATTGCAATTTTCCTCATTACTATCGCTTCTGTTAAAAATGAATAGATGATGAATAGCAGATTGTCCTTGTATCAAAAGCATGACAAACCTATAGCTTTCTATTAGAAAATTATGTTGTATGATTTACACTGGTAAATACATAACCATGGAAGTAATGCACCATCTTAAGACAAACATACTAAACACTTTCACCCTTTGCTAGAAATCTCAGGTGAGATCTATTCTTTATGACTTTCTGTACTATTCTGCTCTCAAACTGTCCTGCCAACTTGTCACCCTTTAATCCTTCTCTCCTGGCAGCAATGGGTTTACAGCTGAAGTTGGAACATGTACTCAATGCAGGTCATGACAAACACCTCCCAACTCCCCTTGCGCCAAGCTGGAATATGACTAATGACATGAAACACATTTTTTCCTTACTCCAATAACCTTAGTTAACCAGTATGAAGCCCAATCTCAGAGAGAATTGCATTTCACATATGGAAAAATTGGAGAGAAGCTTAGTGGATTCTTATTACTAATTGTTTTTTCCCTTAGGTTTGTTTGATTTGTTTTGTTGGGGGGGGGGTGGGGGTGGGGGGTGTTGTGTGGTGGTTTTCTGGGGGGATGTTTGGGGAGGGAGGACACTGTTTTGTTTGTGTGTTTCCCTCCTCCCAGAAGGATTCCTACTGCCTAATTTCCTTGGAGAAAAAAAAAAAGATACCTTCAGTAGTATATCTGCAGGCTCTCACTGCTTTTTCATCTCCCACTGCTCAGAACTCAAATTACCAGGTAAATGCCAGGCATAATGAAAACACTGCTGTTTTCTAAACTTCTGCAATTTCTCTAACTACTCCCGTTGGCACATATGAAAACTTGGCGTCATTTTAGGCTTAAGATTTTTACACCTTAATACAGGCTTTTGTAAATGCTTTGAGATTTGCTATGAAAATGAGAATAATCCTAAGCACTGAGGGGAACAGAAGTCATTAAACAAGTTAATACTAGAAAATGAGATACAACATCAAAACAAACACGGAAGCAGCAAAGAGTCCATGAGCAAGCACACACACAGGAAAAAAAAATCATCCCCCCCCTCCTTCTGCTGGCTGTACAGACCTAATAAGAGGTCTGCACTGCAAACAAAGGCTGTCTGACACCCGGGGGTGCTCTGGAGATCAACAGTGGCTTTTAGATACTGTCCAGAAGTGTGATGTTTAGGAGACATCCCAAGAAAACATGCACCCTTGCCTTTATCAGGAAAATCATGAAAGAGGTGGCTCCCATGGACTTCTGAAAATCATACCCATCATGTTTTAACTTAAACACCACAAAAGGCAAAATCCCAGACTCATGCACTTCAGAGCAAACAGCCCGGGTGCCTGTGCTTGCAGCAGACAAGCCTTTCAGCAACATCCCTCAAGCAAAACCAGAAACCTCTCTCCTGGCTCCTTAGACCCTCCTTTCAATATATTTTATGGTGGAGAAAAAAGTAGTCTCAAAACATTTGTAGCCACCCAGAAAGATGTCTGCAACACTCAGCCCGCCTCTTCCCCCCAAACCTTAATCTTTGACCTTGTTTTTAGATTTCAGTGACACTGCTGCAGCCACCATTGTATATTAAGTACAGGCTGGATTCAAAACAGCTCCCAGTTTAGTGTACTTAAGAGGTGGGAACTACAGCACCATTATTTATGCATGGTGTGCAGCCTCACAGATTATTTACATGTTTGAAATGGCTATATAATATACCAAAATGAAGCAGAAGCCAAGGATGTAATATATATAAAAATAGCATGGAAAGACATAAGGACTACATTATCAGTAAATATTGGCATGTAAATACAGACAGGGTATAACACCACTGCCTTTCCGGACTATGACATATGGTTCTGTGCTGCTTAGCTAGATACCATTTTTTGGTAGGCAAGATTACAGTGGTATCGAAAAAAGTTTTATTTATAAATATATATAGCTTAATTTCTACATGTTCTAGCATTATCACCCCTATAATTAGTTTTATGTTGGTTTTAGGCTCATTCTGTCAGTAAATTCCTATGAAACCACAAAAAAATGATAGTTTTTAAGAAGTGCTCTAGTTTGCCTTTCTCTGACACCCAATACAGTACTTCTGAGGAAGCTTGATATACAGGTTCCAAGAAACAGGAAAAATTCAAGGAGCAGTGCTTCAGCTGCAAAGGATCATAAAGCAAAATAAGCTTGTTTGCACTTATGTATCCATATTCAAATTATGTATCACATTTCTAGTTACTCTGAATGTCCTTTTTTCTAGATTGCACAATTAAATCTTTTCTAAGTTTCTTTACATTCATAGTTACAGTAAGTTTAATGCTTAATTTCAGATACTACTGTCCTTCACTTAGTATATTACCATATATATTATATATGTATGTATGAAACATATATATTGCCATATCTCTATTAGCCATAGAGCCACTGAGAACACCCTCTGCTCCGTAGCAGTCTCTTCCCCAGGCCAGCCCCGCACCAAGCCCAGCACCAAACTCACCAGATGCGTGGCAGCCCTGAAGGCAGCTGCGATAAGCATCACTTTCCAGGGCTCTTCAAAGTCCTCAGGGATGGGAATATAGACATAGTAAGCAACAAGGGCAGAGGCAAGGAAGAGGCACAGCAGCTTGGCTCCCATGTCTACAGGCACACCTCCTCCCAAACTGCCTGGATCAAGTGCTTTCACTGACTCTTAACAGCTACAAACCAGTACACACGCATAGGGCAAAATTAATCCCACGTTTTGTTTGGGTCCTGACCAGGAGGCGATTTCTCATCAGATCACCTGGGGCAGAGGTTACTCTACCATGCAGCTCCCAAGAAAACATGTTTCTTCATCAAAGTGTTGCACAACTCGGAGCCGACCGAGCCAGCACTTCAACCCCAGATTAAACATCGGGGTTCCTACACCCCCATCTCCCCCTTTCCTGCATTTGGCAACAGCCAGCAGGAGTGACGTGCGGAATCAAACTTCACAACTCAAAAGAGTTATAAAGCAGGTATGTTTATTACGGCGCCAGGTGCAAGGGGGATAGCTCCTCCTAGCTTGCACACCGTATGTTGCATCAACTGTCCCTTATTGGTTCTGCGGTGTACATATTCATTACCATAGGCTGGGTTAGTACAACTAGTTCTAAGAAAAGGCAGGGATACTTTAATTATTTCCAGGAACCTATTATCATAGGCTCCCTCCTCCTAGCGCACGCGTACTGTCGTCTGGTGGTCGTCTATTGGGGTCTTTTGGAGGAAGATTCACAGTCGTCTTCACCGTGTACCTTCACCTTTGGCCAGAATGCTGAGTTGGCTGAGCTTCAGACCGCAAGGCTGGTTTCAACCAGATGGTTGCTGAGTGTATACATTTAAGTTTCTGTTATCTACCCAACTTCTGTAACTTCTGCTAACAATAGGGTTACAGTGTCTTTGCCAAATGTTCTATTATGCTTGCAACAGCATCTATGCTATCGGAGTTACTAGCTACAATAGTTTATGCTAACAATTACCCATTTGTTCCCTAATTCAGGAGGGCTCAGGAGGAAAGAAGCAGTTGAAAAATAAGGAACAGAATGTGGCCTGTGAACCGAGGGCTGCCGCAAGGTGACACTCAAATGCAGAAAGATGTATTGAACATTCAGGAGCTATTAGCTGCTGCTTCATAATGCAGCCGTTCAAACACAGCCCAGCTTACAGAGATACCCAACGGATCAGAGTACAGCAGCATGTAACCCACTGTCATTTCTCAGGCAACAACAAGCACCTCCTGCTTTGGCAAAAGCACACCCTTTGTCTTGTACTAACACACCAAACCAGTTGTGCAATAATAGGTTTGGCAGAAAAAAAAAAATCTTTTACAGGGCTTCTGGTTAATATTTGAAATACCAGATTTAATGACCACTATTCTTCAGGATTAAGAGATTTCTATGTATCTCCCAGGGGCAACTGCTTCTGCACAGGGTGGACTCAGAAATAGGTAATAATAATTCCACTAAGGAAACACTACAAGCACAGGCACACACACAGAATGAGGGGTAAAAAGAATGGCAGCAGCACCAAGAGCCCTGCTTTAGAGATAAACTGAAAAGGTAAAAAGCTCAATTAAAATTTGAGTTATTTCTTTTGCTGAAGTTTTACCAAGTGCAAAGAAGCACCGCCACTTGTTCTCTCACACTGAGCAGCCCTTGGGGATGGAGCACCCTTTGGAGGACCAGAGAGCACGAAGCATCACAGAAGACTGAAAGCTGAACTGTGTGTCACCAGCCCAAATGCAGAGAAGGAGGTGGCTTTAGTCATTCTATCAAACATTTTCTTTACTTAAGTTCTGGACATCTCCAAAATATTAAGGCATTTTAAAAATCCAGCTGTGCTATCCCTCCTCAGCCCGGGATGGGACACCCTGCTCTCCCTCGTCGGTCCTTCTGCAGCACAACAGCCAGGTCAAAGTCCAACATTCTTGACACCACTAGAACAAAACCAAGAGAACACACACCCCTCGTCACTTCACCTGCCCTGGAGGCCAGTGCCAGGTGCTGGGCAGAGGGGCAGGTGAAACCAGCCCAACAGAGATGAGGTTGCTGTGGGCCCATGCCCCGGGTCCAAGCAGCAGCAAGGCTGAGCCTGCATTCCCAGCATGCACACATGCACTAACACATGTAGTACACACAGGGCTGGACATGCAGATCAACAAATCCCATTTTCTCTTTTCTACAGCTGAATCACCCATTTCTCAGGGGCTGGCTTCAGAGGCTACAAGGCAAAACGCAGATAAAGGAGCTGTATTTCAGGCAACAGGGGAAGAGAAGGCACAGCCCGGTGAAGAGGAATGGAGGACGAAGCCCTGTCCTCCCCTCTGTCCCTCCCCAGGAGTGATACGAGCTCTCAGGACAGCTTGCTCTGCGTGACCACTGCTTGCTGTTTCAGCACTGGCAAACAGCATGGAGGAAGACGTGGCCAGACCTGGAACTACCACAAAACTGGTCTTTTATTTTGTTGCACTTCAGTATGGAAGTGCCCATATCATGCCAATTTAATTAGAGCCCTTTCAGTAGAAGGGACCAGCTGAGACAGCACAAGACCCCTCTCAAACAGGGGGATGAGATGCCAAATGAAACACATGAACATTAAAATCCAGATCAATTCCATGCAGCAATTACCCTTCGTGTTACACTCCAATGTCTAGCCTCCACACTGCTGCCTCTTTTCAGAGCCCTGCACCAGGACCCACCGCTGCCAGTTTGCTGTTGCATCACATACTCTCCCACTACTCGCTGCTTTCTAAAGCAAACAAACCTCGATTTACTGCTCTTCCTGCACATAGTGTACCAACAAGAGAGTCATGCAGCATGCCCAACTTCCTATCTTCTGCATTTTCCTACATTCCAAGCTACTGGTGTTTCAGAAAATAAGGAAAGAAAAATTAATGTAACCTTAAGCAGAGTAAAGTCAGGGTTAAAACTGCAATGGAAAGAAAAGCAGTCAGAGCATAGCCCTGCCCAGAGCCAGCAGCCATGTGCGTGCCCTGCAGCCACAGCCGTGTGCTCCATATCAGGATTGCCTGTCACTGCGTATTGCACAGCGGTGGAAAGACTTGCATGTACTAGCTCAGACACTGACCTGCTACATCAATAAATAAGCCCTGCTAAAATTAAGTATTGCAACATCAGATTGAATATTCAAGCTGTGGTTTGGAAAGAAGAAATATATGGGCTTATAACTTATATCTGTTCATAACAGCAATACCTCTTTTACCTCTTTTCCACTCCTATTGCATTTCCACTTACTGCACTCTCACAGCATTACTGTGAAAGAATCATCCAGGTCAACCAAGTTCTGCTCAAACAGAGAACCCCTAGGAAACTGCTTGTTTTAGGAAAACATGCCAGGAAATAAACCTCTTCAAAGCAGAAAGCATTTGCAAGGCTGTCCAGCAAAAAAGTATTGTCTAGCCTAACTGGGAAATAATGGAGTATAACCTGGTTGTGACTCAGCCCTTAATAGTAATATAGTCCAAATTAGAAGACCGAAACAAACAATTGATCAAAGACTGTAGTACAATCCTCTTATCCACATTTAAGGCTGCTGTTGTCAATAGGATCTATTTCTAGAGAAAAAAATAAGCAATTTGGGTAAAATTATTAGTATCTGACTTATTGCAAAGTAATTCTTTTTTCTTGTCTGTTAATGTAGGTTCAGTAGCTGTACTGGGGTCCTCGGGCTCAGGGTTAGGGTACAGCCCTAAAGCAGGAGTACAGAAGTGCCTTATGTCACACTCTGGAAAGATAACTCTCATTTGGGAGCTTTTGTCAGTGAAATGCAAGAGCGCTAGAAGCTTATTACATTTTTGTATCAATCCTTACATTTCTTTCATGTCTATGATTTTAATTCTCTGCTTCTTCTGGAATAACAAACATCCTTGCAGTTTTAAAACATGAGCCACTTTCTTCTACCAGCTGTAGTGCCACTCCTGCAGGTCACCCATATGTACCAGTGGGGACGCCTCCCGCCTTGCTCACACCATCACTGCCTTGAATTTTTCCTTCAGTTGGTTTGTATGCATGCTTCAAGCATACATATGTTTCATGCATATCGTTTGCATGAACTACATGCAGTTCTCAAAGATTGATTGTCTAATCAGCTGTCATACCCAGAGCCCAACTGGGACACATTTAGCAGATGATGGATGACAACCCTTGGGTCACACAGGACAACCACCTGTGCCTGTCCTGGCCCCGGGGGCACTAATGGGCATTGATGGCCCTGACTAGCCCCATCTGGGACCCCCTCCCATCCCTGCCCATGGGCCACACTGACACACAGCCCTGAGTGCAGTCCTTGCCTGGGCTGCGTCGTGGGTTCCCCGCGCTACCTCACATGCTGGGCACGTCACCAGTGTGACGCTGGCTGGACTGAGGGGTGCTCCTGGTGGTCACAGCACCCCCCAGGCTGCCAGGGTGGCCCCACTGTTAAGATAGACACTAATTTGATCCCATGATGACTGCAGTGTTTATATACATCCTCACTGAGAAGGGTCACGTCTCCACTGAGGCACAGAGCAACAGCTTACCAAAATAGCAGCCAAGGGCTGGAAGAGGCACACAGGCTCCATGCCTGAACAGGTTCGTCACGCTCCAGTTACCCACCTGGGTGGCAGGGGGTCAGGGCACACCACCACCCTGCACCTGCCAGGAACAGACATGCTGGGTTGAGGACAGCCAGCTGCCAGCACCTGATCCACCTAGGCAGGGCTCCAGGGGGTAAAGGATAGAGACATGGACCTTGGAGGGGGATGCGGGGAAAAAATAGCTACAGCCCCAGGGACAGGCGGCAGCACGGGCAGCCAGCTGGACAGGGCAGAAACTGGTCCCCAGCTTCAGCAGGAGGCGGCCAGATGTCCCAGGCACCTCTGCCAGCTGCTGCTGGTGCTCGTGGTCGTAGCCGTTGCACTGGGACAAAAGGAAAAGCATAAATACTCTAGTTAGTTATGCTATACACCAAAGTGATTTTTTTCATTCTAATACAATATTTTAGGAAATAAACTGAAAAGCCACCGGGAGGCAGTACAGCACCGCAGAAGTTTTCCTTTCCACCAAACTGTTTTCAAGAGCATTCAAGACCCAGTGAGAAATACCAGTTCTGTAAGTCCTCCTCTCTCAGCAGGGCAAGGATCAGCTGTGACTGTCATCCAGAGACTCCGAGAACGAGGGGAAAGGATGAAAAGCAGCACCGGAGCTAGTAAACACTGTCCGTGTTTGCCTTCAGTGAAACAAGTCACAATCTTGTAGTAAGAAGCAAAAATTTCCTCTTCTGTCCTTTAATACCTCTGATCAACATCCACTAAACGATCAGTATAATTAGAACAGTGTGGGGCTGAAAATACCCTTTGAAAGGCAGCACCACCACACCTGCTGTAACTACATCTTCATCCAACACAAGAACACATAGTAAATAACAGTTATTTAGGAACCAGCTTAACAATGCAAAACATTAAAGCAAACAAAAGAAAATCCACACCAAACCTAGATATGTAGTTGTTAAGAATAATTTAAACAATGGATATTCTGTGGTTTATCAAGCCTTCCTACCCTCGGTGCTAAACTGCTGCATTTTGTTCTGCAACAAACCAAAGTGTTTCAATAGCAAGTTGTCCCGAGTCTCTGGTGGCTCCAATGGCTGCGTTTCATACCAACAAGTTCAAGAGTTTCATGGTACCATATTACTTGTCCCACCACAATCAAATTGTCTTCCAATCTGTCCTCAGTAAACCAAAGAGGCTGCAGTTCACATCCTTCACTGTAGGGGATTAAGACTTCCTAGCAGCAGAGACAAAACAGGATTGCATTGCTCAAAGGTGAGGACAAATCCTTTGCGCATGCTGAACTTCAGCATGTCTGCAAGGGGAGAGAACCAAGGCCTCAAGTAGGGGCACCAGCAGGAGATCAAAGTGTCACAAGACTGGCAAAGTCAACAAGGACCTTCAGCCCTCAACTGGGGAAGGAGGGAAACTTGTTCCCAGCAAGGGGACCGTGCCATGGAAAGCAGGCATGCTGCTGCTGCTGGGCATCTGGAGGAAGCATGCACCAACCCTGCTCCCCGGCTGCAGCAGCTTTCCCTCTTCTGTCCTTCAGTTCCCCTGGGAGCAGATACAGTCACGCCCATCTGCCTCCACCCAACCCACCCCACCTTTTGGGGACACGCCATAAACATGGTTTCCCTTGGGTACCTCAGGCAGCGAGGACATGGATCTTCGCCTTCCCAGCTACTGCCTGGAACAGTTGTTTAATCTGCCTCTACCTGGGGCAGCTCTGAACCAGCAAAGAAGCAGGGAGTGTTCAACACACAGGAAAAGACCCCAACGTGCTGCGGAGGGCTCAGAAGGGAGGGGAGCACCTGCTCCGGGGCAGGAGGGAAAGAGAAGCCCCAGCGCTGTCACCCTTATCACTGCTTCAGGTTTAGGTTTCCAGAACAGAACTGCACCTGATCAGCAGATAGCTGGAAGGAGAGGTTTGACAGAGGTAAGTGAACAATCTGATGAGAGCAATTGGGGGACACACAGACAGACACACATTGGCTTGCCTGGTTTTTTATATCCTTTTTCTGCCCCAAAAAAGACTCTTGCATACCTCCACCCATTCTCTACAAAAGAGGTTTGAAAATTCCAGCTTCGTGTTGAATATACATGGTGGGATTGACTGGGAATTAAAAAGCTTTCGGCTTAATATTCAGAAGCTAGTACTATATTTCATATCACTTAAATAACTAAGCTGCAGTCAGTTATTTCTACTTTTATTTCTTCATTGTTATTATCCATACTTTTTAATGATGCTTATAGAACTGGATATTGGCCTGTTTTTATAAAATAAAGAGATGGTATTCACAAGATGTTTTATACAAGAGAATTTGGATATTGTTTTTTAATCTGTTGTTTATTACTGAATTGCAAGTTGTATAAATGGAAACAAATATCTTATTTGAGAATATATTTATACTCTGAACTGAAAAAAGCAATTCACTGAAATTTAAATAAGCAGAAGTTTAACACATACAGTATTTCTGAATATATGACAAAGCAGCAATTCCAGAAATATGCTAGGTTCAGAAAAGCATTAAAGTACCCAATAAAACATTTTCTAACTCAGTCTAAAGAGCATATTATCATCAGAATAAGATAACAGAAGATTTCACATAAGTCAATATTTTATTTTAATGTTTTAAAATGAAATATTTTGTTCAAACATATGACTTTTTACTGTTTGGAAGGAAGGTAGTAATATTTTTATCTTTTTACTGTTCTGAAAATACTGATTTCCAACTTTGTTTTCATTTTCACCACTGACTTGAAAAAGCAATTATTTTTTCAATTCTAGTAAGAGCATGCAGTTGTCATGAACACTGGATGGAGGGATATTAAATAATCAAGTTATTTACCTGAATTCCTTCTTTATGTCCTTCTTAATTACCTGAATTCTGATGGTTTTTTTCCATGAACAAAAAACTAAATCCATTTAAGATTTATGTTTATATAATAATGTTAAGAGATTATAAAGGTGAAGTTACTAGTCCATGACTGATATAAAGACACAGTGAAAGGTGAGAAATTACCGCACAATATACCTGCTTTTCATCAAATACCTAAGAGAATGAAACAACACCCAATTGAATGTGATGACACTTGCCATAGGTCTCCAACAGACTTTTGTGCCAGTGGTTAAGCACAGAGCTCGAAAACTGCAGCGTGCCTGCTGTGCAGTTGCAACAAAACATCCTTACCAAGAGCAGCTTTGCAAGTGCAATGAAGAGTCCTCTAAAGCTTTGACGACTGTCACCCCACCACACAAAGAGAGAAAAGACTCAATGAGAAATACTCTTTGGATGTCCTTCATTTCTTCATGCACAGGTTGCAAAAGGACTGACTGAGAAGAGCAGTCCACAACAACTCACCCATACCACCCATGGAGGCTGGCAACAGCCAGAAGCCTTCTGTCTCCTCACCTCCTGTACCCCACAATCCTCCTGCTCCGTGTGACCTCACCCCTGGAATCCTGTAAGGAGGAGCCCCTCTGCCTTAGAGGTGACATGGAGAAGGAGGACTGTGATGGCCATTTAGCTCATTCCCCTGATGAAACGAGCCAAATAGAAGCCTGCAGCAAGTTTTTCATTCACTCATCTCATCCATATCCCTTTGCTTCCCAAGTGAAGAAATAAGCCTAGCAGAGAAAAGCTGCAGGGCTGTGTCATGGGTGCACTATTTCACAAGAGCCATCACGCTCTGAACCAAAACAGTCCCTTTTTTGGAGGTAGATCAAGACAGTGAACTCCCATATCTAACTCACATTAAACCAGAAATCTACACATACTTTAAACCACCTTCACTGCTTTCTGTTCTACCTTAAGTTTCAAAGTTCAAAACAACTTAAGAAACCCAAACTTATATCAACAGATCCATTTTGCTCACACCTCTAATTTCCAGCTTCTCAATGTTCACATAGTTCTAGTTTTCACATAGTGTCTCATTTTTACAACAATAAGCACAATTCTTGAATTCAGGATCCAGAAATAGATGGCTGAAAAGTTAGATTTGCCATCCCAGGGGAACAGAGATCAGTAGAGAAGAGAGACCCGTGGGTCAATAGGAATCTTACATAAAATGAAAGCAGTACTGATAAAATTTAAGTCCAAAGCAGTCATTTGGGAAAGTGGAATGACTGCCTGACAGACCACAAACAAGGAAAGAAACCATTTGGCAAATGTTTTCAGCAAATGAGCGTTCAGATTTGTTTACTCAAACATACATTTGAATTTCTGAATGTACATATACACACATGTATGCATGCAGAAACATATATTTAAGCCTGAATTCTGAAGTTAGTATCGCTTTGGGATTGCAGAGTCAATGGGCATGCCAAGGATGATGAATGGAAGAGGCATTATTCAAACCAGAGGTCTATACATTTTTCCAACTGAGTTGCAATGTTGTTTTGGGGGATTGAACTGCTGTTAAAGCAACAGAGCAGCTCTGAAATGTAATTTCAATAGCAGATAAGAAAAAAGCATGATGAAAACCAGAATTTAGTTACTTTTGCTGTTTATCTTTCAAAATGAACACTGAGATGTTTGAAGAGTACATACAAGATTATATAGCCTTCCCATTTGCTCTGGGGTGCAGGGAACTGATTCTTCCCTGCTGCTCGAGATGCCCAACAAGACCATCGATTCAGGGCAGCCCTATTATCCTGTGCTGTGCATGAGGGCAGATAAATGATTGTAGATTCTTTCCTGATATTATAACCTACCAATTCAGAGAGGGAAGTTCGTGGCAATCCTGACTTACACAGATCCAAGGGGTCAGAAGAACTGTCAAGTCTAACGAGACCAGTCACTCGAACAGGAGCACAGAATGCTGTAGCCCGACTGCATGCAGAGACACAGTCTGTCCTGCCAAGGCATCCCTCCAACTCTGCTGGGAACATCCCGACTCCTCTCCAAACCAGCTGTGGAAGGCAGCCAGTGCTCTACGGCTCGAGGACACATTGCTCTCACTGCCCCAACTCCCTTTCTCCAAAATTAGGAAAAAAGTTAGGAAAACAAGGACAGGGATTTCAATGTGCTGGAGGGACTCTTCGATGCAGTTATTAAGCAGCGAAAGCCACAGTGAACAGGACTATCAGAAAGTAACCATTTATATTGGATCTAATATTTATTAAAGTAAATATGCAGTAGGATCAGGAATTTCATTGACAAGGAAATAAGAAATGGTATGAAGCTGTTCATAACTTGCTTGTACCAGTACAGACCAGGCAATTTTCGGCCAGCAGGGAAACACTCAGCAGAAACAGTTCCCAGTGTTTCTCCAGCAGATTTTCTTCATGTTGGCACCTCCTAGAATTTGGCCAGCCTTTACAAGTCAGACTCTTCAGCAGTAAGAAATGAATGGCCTGAAATAAAGGAACCACTAGAATGCATTCACAACACCCATACCAATCCATGTGCTTTTTACTCTGCAAATTAAATGAGGAAGAAACATGCCTGCCAGAAGTGGTGACGGCTCCACAGCCCCTGCTCGCAGGACACAGACACCCACAGACACACTGCAGGTTTGCACAGAGTTCAGAGCACCACGTTTGCAGGGTATTGCACCATTACAGGTGCTCTGTTTTATGTCTCTTTCAGATGAGCGTGATGGATACAGACTGATTTCTGTGCCAACTTTCCTGTTAGTGTAACACTGGCTAAAGTCAGCATGGCTGTTTATGACTTGCTCTGAAAATCTATACTCAAGCAGCTGAAACACAAACCTGCTTCATTCTACTGCTCTCAGTTCCTCAAAGCTCTCCTTTGGGTAGTGATGACATGGAAAGCAGGGGAGGAGCACAGTTTGGTGCTGTAGTACCTGAGCCTGGCCACATGCGCATACCAGTGCTGTTTATCATTGTAAGAACACCACGCAGGACATCACTACCTGAGCAAATCATTACACTTGTGACTCTAGGCACTTTTCCCACTGCCCACATAAATACAGCCTGTGTAACTATCTGCTGCCAGGACACCACTCCGTACAAGTCTGTTCAGTGTAAATGCTTGAATTTGAAATTTAAGATTACTCAAAGGAAGTGAGCCACTCTTAGTGAAAAAGAGAAAAGGAGCCAAACATGAGTACCTCCCCAACAAAACAGCCTTGCTGTGATGGAGCTAAGACTGTCAACACAGATTAGGTTGGTCAAGGCATTACTACCTTCCTTCCTGGAGTTTGTAAAAATAAAGACAGTACATAGCCATGGTACCAAAGGAAAAAACCTTCAACTCCTTGACTTATTTCTCTGTATCACATGAAGTATCTACAGAAAGATAAATACTTGAAAATACAGCACAAATTGTCTATGGTAACTATTCAGCATTCCTATAAGTTGCAGTGTTTGTTTATGAAGTCTACGCTCAGACTGAACACCTTCCTTTCAGCAGCCTGTGCATCTGCTAACAGAGCTGTATGGAGTTCGACGTCCTTCCGTTCAAGTTAAAAGTTCCTGACTGCAAAAACTTGGAAGAGGCAGCAGCCAGCCCAGTTTCTCTACTTGGCGGCACTTAGAAACAAGGTTATTACGTACACTTACACAATTACTGTTAGCAGCTGAAAAAGGATAGATGCACACTTCCTCTCGCTCCCCGAACTCTTCACTCCTGAGATTTATACTTTACACAATTTTTGACAGATAAAATCAACTGTACATACAATTTTAAATAAATAGTAATTAATGTATTCCACTAATGTCTACAGCATGCTAGGAAGAGTCCAATGACAGAAAAAGATATCTCCCATCAGAGACTTGGTAATGTACACTAGCTAGTCTGCATTGATTAATACAGCTTGCTAAGCTACATGAAGAGAATAAAAACAGGATGCACACTCAAAGATTTCAGAACATAAATTAGAACAAAAATTAGTTCAATGATTGTTCCCCATAAGTCTGCTTTGAAACGAGGAGCGCTGCAGCTTAGGAAACCAAGGACAGACTAAGGCATTCCTGGAGCAGTCCTGACTCTACCTATCTACAGACCCACGCAGCAGTTACCAGGAATTCAATATCAAATCTGCTTGGGAGCTGAGGCACAGGCGATAACACGCAAATACCCTTAAAGAGATCTCCAGCTTGCACTTCAACATCCCCTCAATATCTTTGCTTGCATCTGCTTTGAATTGATTGATTCCAATCAGAAATTTCAATCTACATAGCTCCAAAAATAAGTGACTTTAGAGCACGAGCTGCCCAGTCAAAGTAAGAGGAATATTAAAGAGTGCAGATAACTATACTTGCTTGTCTACTATTCTAAAATTATTTTGCATTACATATGAACTAAGAGAAGGCATATGGTCTGCTGTTCAAATTACAACTTGATTCATAAATGAAGACAAATTAAATGGAACATGAAACAAAACATATTGAAAGCATCAGTCCTTGAGCCTCAGGTCTAGACATCATTTTTCCCCATATTAATGCTCATTTTTTTTATTTCCCATTTTATTCTCACAGGAAAGTTTGTAGACAGCGTATTTTTGTGATACCACAAGTCTGACCCCAGTATTTGTCAGCTCTATCAGCATGTTGCCTACCGGCTGCACCTAACTGTATTTCAAATAAGTATGAAAAGTCCATGAACTGTTAAATTGGAGATAACAGGGAAGAAACTGTTTTAAAGATACCTTTTGAAGATACTGCTTTACTAGATAGTATTTCTCAGTCTAAAATTCATTACATTACTTGTGCTGAATGAGTACACTTAGGGAAAGTGTTGACTTTTTGGGGACTTAATCTGCCTAATTGTTTACACTGTGTTAAGAAGCTTACTTGGTACATTTGCTTTGGATTTTAGCTCCCTAATGCCTGGGTATCTGACCTGTATTGACTATCAAGCTATTCATTAGCCAGAATACTGCTGTTTTCTGAGCTACTGATCAATGACACTGCACAACAGACTATCTGCAAAGTCATTACATTAGTTTAGTAATTTAGTGAACCTATTGCTAAAAAAATATACCCAAAAATATTCTCAAAGAAAAATATACCAAACCCCTAATCACCACAGGGAAAAAACCTTAATCAGGAATTCTTTCTGAAGGTTATGAATGCTTTCCCTGATTGTCTCAGTGGTTTCAATATATCCCATGATCACTACAACTATTCTCTAGCTGAATCTTTACAGCATTTAATAAGTCGAACATGTGGCCACAGCAATATTCTATAAACATCCAGGAATAAAGCAGGCAAAAGCCTGTGCTAGTTTGGCACTCCAAATGTTGAAGGAAAAATAACTAGCAGAAACAGTTTTGCTGTCTGATTCATATGACTGCAGACACAATTTGCCCCTCACCATAAGGTGTATTTCATGTTCCCCCCCCCCCCCAAGATACTTCTTATTCATATTTCTTCCCCAAAGCT
The DNA here is from genome assembly GCF_965638725.1 of Aptenodytes patagonicus. Lineage (NCBI taxonomy): Eukaryota > Metazoa > Chordata > Aves > Sphenisciformes > Spheniscidae > Aptenodytes > Aptenodytes patagonicus. The sequence continues at coordinate 24,203,056 of NC_134954.1, forward strand.
ATTTCTCCAGCACCTGCAGGAGACGCACCATGTGCACACCTTTCAGCAGTGATCTGCAAAAGGGCACTCCACCTTATGTAAACAAGTCTTGCTTTACAGAACAAAGACCAAATTTCTGCGCAGACCTCATTTCTAGCAAAGTTTTCTCTTTCATTTTTGAAGCAGTGAATCTTAACTTTCTTAATTTGTTCCTCTTGTGAATAGGAGAGGGAAAGGAAAACAACCAGGAGTAATTCTCAACAGCTGCTGAAAACACTAACACTAAAGACTCCGGAGGTATTTCTTTATGCAAGAGAAGGTTTAGCCAAAGTGCCACAAATACTTGTCATTTATATTTGTAAGAGAAAGGTTAAAGGAAGCTAAAAGTGTTGGGCTACCAATTATTCATCACTTGAAGTCATACCTACATCAGTTGTCTGCCAGTGCAGTATGTATTTCAAACTCTTTCTATGCCCAGTGGAAAAACGTAGGTCAACTGAGGCAAATTAGATAACTCTCTGAAAGGCTGTAAAATAATCTTATTGATCTTTGGAACATCTTAATGCTCTGAAGAAATGTGGGACACATTCAATTTGTGCCAACAAAAGGTCCATCCTAGGATAGCATTTGAAAACAGTATTACCATAATTAAATCATGGAAGGGCTCTGAAAAGCCTGGGTAATTTCCCTGCCTGTAAGAACTGTTTTTAGCAGCAACTTCATGTTATGAAGACTTAACTGCAGGTTGCTGCTAACTTTCAGTCAGAATTAAATTCAAAAGAATGAGAAATTGAACAGTAAATACATGTCCCAAGATATCACATGTACAATGCATTCACAGAAGTGGCAAATCTAAAGATTTCTTCTTCATGTTTCCACAAAGATTATCACTGTGAAGTGCTATTTTCCCAATAAATGTATTTTTAAAGCCAATCTCACACTAACATTCTAGTTTTCATTCTCTCCATTTATTACAAACAAAATCAATCATTCCGCTAAAATGAAACAAAACTTATTTAAAACTAGAACCCAAAATACTCTCAATTGGGTACATATTTTCTTCTCTCCCTCCATCTGTTTTTTCATGTGTTTGCATACCGCCTGCTCTCAAGCCAGACAGACATACTGAATCAATGTTCTCCTAGCATTTGTGGCCAGGCTGGGGCTGAGGAGCGCCGGAAATCTCGGGGAAGTCCAGGCCACAGAGGTTTGAATAAACTGAAATCATCACAAAACGTTGGACGATTATTCAGAACAAGACAGCTGATGTTCACTTATCACAATGATATGTGCAGTAAATGCTAATGCATTGGGGGAAGCTGAACGGTTCTGAACAACTCTTTCCTCTTCAAACATAGTAGAGCTGAATGCCAATAGTCATACTAGATACTAGCAGCGTATTTTCTCAAAATACCCTGCAAAGCATTTAGGATCATGGATTGCTTCTGACTGTTCACAGAGCTGAGCTGATAGAAATCCCTCCTGGAACAATCTTACTAGTGCAAGGTCCAAAAGAGCAAAGATTCAAGCAAGGTCCATTTGCTCCATCATTCAATCCACCAAAGCTGTATGAAAACTAGGAGAAAATAATAGCGCAGAAAGCATTTGGTTGATTTTAAAAGTCAAACCATTTAAAACCAAAGCAGAAAACATGACCTCAGTAAACACACTGCTAGGGGAAAAAAATGTTTTCTGTAAGTGTAATCATATCAATATAATACTGACATTTATCTTATTGCTTCATTTTTATCTTATGCTAACCTGGGCCTAAGGAAGAAATATAAAGTAATAACTATGATGAATAAAAATGAAAAAAGTAGGAAAAAGAATAAGTCAGATGTTATAAAAAAACCCCATAGTTTGACAATTCGGAGATCTCCCTGCTGTCCTTCCTCTCCCACCCACCCTCAGTAGGAGTGAGCTCATCAGCACGCAACTCCTGGCACCCGTGTCTCTTACACTCCTCCCAGCTTCGCTCCCTTGGTCTCTGCATTACCGGAAGCACCATACCCGGACGGTCCCCACAGCCAGGCAGTGCTACCAGCCACAGACACTCACACAGCCAGCCAAGCCCAGATAAATAATGCAGATCACACCAGAGACTCTTCTGGAGCCCACGTCTGCGTACCAGATACAGAGGACCCGGTTTGTGCTACCAGATGTCCCACTCCAGGAGCAGCAGTGCTGTACCTCCACGCACGCCTGTGTGCGGTGGGTACCATGGCCCCTCCACCCAGAGCACAGCGTGTCCTACAGCAGAACCAGCAATGTTTTCTACTGCACTCCTTAAGCAGCTTCTGTTTCCAAGCTTTTTTTTTTTTAAAGTGAGATTTGTTAAACTCACCGAGGTGCCAGCTGGGATTGGAGTACAAGAAACCAAAATCCCCTTCTTGTTCTTTTTCTTTTACAGAAAGGGAAAAAGAAATATATTGATTTTCTTGTCCTGCAATACATTTTTCACTTCTTTAAAAAAAGTAGATTTCTTACAAGTCTCTGAGATGGCCATTACTGAGCCATAATCACACTAGTAAAGCCCACCTACGTCCCTTTGAACATTCATTTTAGCATTAGAGTTCCATATATGACATGGCAAAAAGAACAGATCAGTTTGTACTGCAGTATATTTCATGTGTAAAATTCAGCTCAATTGTCAACCCAGCACTATCAAACTGCATCTACAAATGCAAGTGTAAGGCACTGGTACAGTAATTCCCAGCTTTAGATACTGTCTTACTTTCTAACAGCCTACTCGTAACCATGGAGTGCTTTAGGGATTTGCAAGGTAAAGTTTGCCCTGAAATGCAGTCTGGACAATCCCAGGGCCACATGTACGAATAGGAAAATGGTGAGTTTTTATGTAGTGGTTGTTTTGTCATTGTTGTTATTTTAATGGCAACTTCTGACCTACAGTTTCCCACAGACTAAACACGAGGCTTTCTTAGAGTCCTTCCTTCACATTTTATTACTTTCAGAGCTGCAAGTATTGAAACTGAATGTAGTGAAAAGAACTTTCACTACAAAAACAATAAACTTAACAGGAATGTTAAATCTTCTGTAAAGTTTGAAAAAATAAAGAAATATTTAGGTATTTCTTCTGTAAATCCTTATAAGTGGGACTTTTATTCTTACTTTATCTTTATCCCTAATTACTGCTGACTGAACATAAGGAATTTGAAGACAGTTACAGTATGCATTAATTTGATGTCTCTTTTGTAGCTAACCTGCCTTTTCTAAAGGATAACCAGAATTATCTCTCTATGGTACTTTCACAGTCTATCTGCTGGCCAGAGTAACACATCTATTTTCAATGGGAAATATGTTATTCATTCTCAGTAAGTTAGTGCTTAGAATGAATACACATGGGTTTTAGCCTCAGAATAATTCTGAGAAATGTTGCAATATCAAATACTTTTAATAAGCATTAAGAGCATGGATTTGTAATAACTGATTGTTAGTGTTTATTAATTGAAGGTTCATTACAGAGACTTTTATTATGTTTTATAACACCTACAGCACCCAGCTGGTTCCAGTGCTGCTGCAGAATTCCTGAACAGTCTCCAGCAAGACTCAAGATTCTCAAGCCGAAGCTGAAGTGACTTCAAGGTATTTGCAATTGCATTAATGCAATTTTGTCCGTGAGGCTCGCCAGCTCTGTGGCTCAGGTTTCTCCATTACAGCAGAGCCAGTCCCCATACTTCTTACTGGATGTTTTGAAGTAAAAACTATCTACAACTATAATTTGCTAAAACCTTTAAAAATAATTTCTGACTCTAATAATAATAGCGCAAGCTAAGCAAATAACTCTCAAACCACTTCTCTAAGTGTTAAATATGTTCCAAGACTCTGCATTTTGTCTATGGGGAAAATGAAGACAGGAATGTGAAGTGACTTGCTCCTTTGCAAAGACCAAGTAAAAAAGGCAAACCCGAATGTCAATACCTGCTGACTTCCAAGCAGTTTTCACTCTCACAGCTCAGACTGCTTTGTGGCCCAATCAGTTACAAAAGCATTTGAGAAAGTTGTTATATGTAAAAACATCAAACAAGCTGCAAGAGAATCCACAGCCATTGCCAATAACTAACACAGCCAAGTAAAATATTCGGAATATTAACAAGACTGAAGATACTGCTATGATTTGACCAAGGACTGGCCAAAAAGGATTGACCAAAACCTATGTAGAAATAGTCTCAGAACATAAATGGTATCAAAGATTAAAGATCCATCTGGAGACTACATAAAAACAACCCTTATTTTTAAATTATCCCAGTGATTAGCAACCAGCTTTTCTTGTCTCAGCTCATCACAGGTTAGGGTCCTTCCGCAAGCTTCTTGTAACATTTTCACTTAAGACATAATGTGCAATTATCACCAAATTCTGTATCCCTTACGCTCTCAGGGATGCAGCAGGGAACAGGAGCTGCAAGCTCATGTGTACACACACAGCATGTACTGCCTTCCAGAGAGGCTGCTGTGGAGGCCACACAGGCAGTGTGGCACAGGAAAGGTGGGCAGTCACCAGATCCTAGGAAAAAAGGGTTCCTTGAAAGCCTGCGTTAAGTATGTTAGTTCAGGGCTTCATACAGCTTTCATAGCAGTCAATGGAACATGTCCCCAGGGTGAACCACATACCCGCAACACAATTCACACATAGCAAGAGGGTTTTTCACCCTTAGTAAGCAATACAAAACTGCCAGTTTTTAAGTTCAGTGGGATTTAATCTAAATATAGAGTAATTCTGAGTGACACAGACAATACACCTGATTTTGAAATAAAAATATCTGTCTGCAGTTTTGTTAACTAACAAAATGCAATTTTACAAGAAAAAGGGTATTTTTAAAATTGTAAAATGCATTACAGAAGATTTAGCTTCTACAAAACAAAACAGAAAAATCAACTTCAGAAGGAGTCTTACTTCAAGCCACAAAGAGGCAAATACGAAATTATCACAGTCTGTATTTAAGTGGAAACTCTGAGCTCCTGAGAAACTTCATCCCGTCTGTAATCCTGCCATGAGCAGGAACTTTTACTGTCATCCCTTCTGTAATCCTGCCACAACCAGAAACTTACTGTTTTTCCATAGACTGAATTCTTTCTGGCTAGGAACATAAATTCCGGCTTTAGCTCCCTAAGCAAGTTTATTCTAGAGGTGATCACAAAACCATTGTTAAAGTGGAGAGCACAGCAGAGGACTTTGCTGGCAGCTGCTTCCAGAAGCAAACTGGCCATTAATTACAGCAGCCTTATAACAACACAGCTCTGATTTCCCTCCTACAGTGGCCTCCTCATATCCAAGATGGGAAAGTCAGCCAGCTGGGGGCTGACCTGGGCCTCAGGGGCACAGGCTCCCCTCATTGTACTTTCTGGTTGCTGCTGGGAGAGAGGAACATCGCCTCCTGCCAGGCAGGAATCCCTGGCACGGCTGCAGGAGGCTGGCTCCCACAGAGGAGCAGGGAGGAGAAAACATTCTCAGCTTCTTCAATGGGCCAGTAGACCCAGGTCCTCAGTGTCTGACCCTTTTCTTATCGCCATCTCAAATACCACTCTCTGTACCTTGTCATGAAGTATAGCCACAAGCAGCAGATGCTGCCTCGCTGGAGCCTTGCACAGGTCTCCCACCCATCCAGCCCTGGGGTTTCTCTCCCTGGAGAGCCTGTCTCTGATATTTTTCTGTGCTAGTTCCTGCAAATCAGACATTTTCTGCATTTATTCTTTTGCTACTTAAATAAAAAGCAGGGAAGGCCTGAAAGTCATTAGTCAGTGGATTTGCACCAGGAGTGGATTTGACCCAGTGTGTTTTCCCAGGCTTTGCTACCCTCCACCTGGCCTCCCAAGGGTCCTTCCCAGATACCTGTCCACGACAAAGGGCCTATGTGACTGAATGGTTCAGCAAGATCAGCACTTTTTGTCAGATTTTCAGAAGAAATCAGAAATGAGAACTAGATCCCAGTCAACCATCAAAGCCAAGAAAACTACTATCTCTGGGAATAAGCTAATGTGTTAGACATGTAATTCAGACTCCCTGGCTTGTCTTGGTCTTGAAATAAAAGTTATTTTAAAAAACTACATCTGGAAATGTAACGCAGCCTCCTAATGACTCCACATTATGCCAGGCGCCTACAAACAATTTAAACACAACCTGTTTGTGCAAGTGGAAAAGTCTCTCTCCTTCTAGCACATTTCCACAGGCTCAGGAGGAAAACCCCCATGGGATGTTCTGGGCTCTCCTACACAGCAGAGCAAGGAGAAGGCAGTAAGCTGTGGACAGACCCTCAAGATATTCACTCTCATGCATAGGACGCACCTGCCGCTCACCGACATTTGCGCACTGGCCAGCCAGCACAGCCTTGGCTTGTGCCTCACGCTCACTTCAGTGTGTCAGCAATGGGCTGGTAACAGTTTTGTAGTCACAGGCGAGGGACTTCTACCCCACGCATGTAGAATCATAGAATCATTTAGGTTGGAAAAGACCCTTAAGATTGTCAAGTCCAACTGTAAACCTACCACTGCCAAGTCCAGCTGGACAATTCCAGGTAGAGGGCAGTGGTACTGACTAGACCACAGAGCTGGGAGCAGGAGGAGCTGCGTGCCACTGCAGTGGGGAGGGCCAACACCGCTGTGATTAGCTCCAGCGGGGCTTAGCAATATCCAGATAATGAGATGCCAACATAATCCCTCCAGGTTGTGCTCTAGTACAATATAGTTTGCTAGTAAAGACAAGCCATCAGAAGGGTGGCAAAGCTCCCCGTGCCGCATACTGAAAGGGGAGCCCGAGCACCAGCAGCCCCAGAGAGTGGTGCTGCCGTAGAGTCACCACGCAGCACCCAAGCTGCCGTCCCACAGGGCCCCAGCATGCTCCAATCCCCTCTTCAGCCTTTGCTTTTCACAGAGCCCTCACATGAGTGAAGACATACCCTGTACAAGGAAGAGAGAACATGCTCCTTTTCATTTAGTTTAGACTAGTTTTGTTTCAAACCAGGAGCAAGTTGTGTTTTCCACACTGCAGAGCGAAGGGCCTGTGTATTTGCAGGTGCACATCCCAGACCTATCGAGCTTCCTGAAAGGATTGGTGCACCCAAGAGCTCCAGCGGTGCTGAAACATCTTGGCAAAGCCCAGGTGTCCTGCTAAGGTGGCAGGCATAACAGGAGTGAGCGTAACTCAAGAGAGGAAATACTTTTGGTAACGGACAGAAGCTTAAAACGGGCTGTTTCACCTTCAACACAGAGCATCACCTGCGAGGCTATGGTTTTGCATTTTCACCAGAGTTTTTTAAAGCTTGATCACCACCTGGATTACCCTGAAGTGCTGGGGTTGAATCACATAACTTGGATCCCTGTGCACAATTACTGCTTGAGATTTGTAAATTAAATTAAGAAAAAAATTAATTGGAAGGCAGCAAAGTTATGTCCCAATGAAAATATGTTTCACATTTCACCTCCACATTGCACCTCTAACTTCAAATTACTCAAAAAGTTTAAAGCTGTTTCAGAATATACATTTAAACACACAGAGGTGCCTTCCAACTCCTCCATCTGCTCCACAGAGAGCTCCCAACCCCAGAGGTTTTATTTGAAGCCAAAAAGGGCTCCAGAGTTATGTCCCAGCCAGTGTTCCCATCCCGGCACCTCGCTGCTCTTGGGGGCTGCTCAGGTGGCTGTTTCACTGCAGTTACTTTCTATTAAGATAAAAGAAAAAAGTTTCCCTGGGCCTTTTGCCTTGCCTAACCTCTGTTTAGAAGTAGACTGTTGTCATTTGGTGGCATTAGTTGACAGAGTTCTTCTGAAATTAAGCATGTAATTATTTAAAGACAGATGCTCTTCCTGTGACATACATATAAACAAGCTATCACAGAAAAACATGCAATAACTCCTATCTGTCCAAAACCTCCCCAGAATAGCCCCTCCTCTTTTTTCCATTAAGAGCTAGGGCCTAAATTTTTTTCAATAGAAATCCCTTACTACTCATATGAAATAAAGGGTATGCCAGACTATAAGCAGTGACAGGAAAAAAAAAATAAATGGCAACATATGTTTACAATGTTTTTCTCTGTTTAACAAAACCACTTTTCCTGTGCAGTTTGCTGTTGCCCTGCAGAGGCATCCTGAGACCTCATGGTAAAGGTGAATGCAAGCAGCCGACCGGCCGTAGGACAGACCTGCAGGAGCCTGCAGCCAGCAGCTTGCAGGAGCAGATCACTTCCCTGCACAGGACCCGTGAACAGTTCAAGCATGAAAACGGCCAAAACAAAATGGATAGTCTGACACAGGAAAAAAAGTCAGACAATATTTCTGGATAGACAGATTTATCTAGAAGACCTTTTTGCTAGAAAGCAAAGCAAAACCATAGTCTTCCAGTAGCAGTCAAGAGGCACAAACAAGAAAACAGAGTATGCTATGGATTTAAAAACATCCATGTTAAAGTGCACTGGAGGAGTGTAAAGTGTAACCTAAATCAGAGCCATTGGCAGGAAGAACACCATCACTAGCAAACATCTGCACAGTTAAGAATAATTTAACCGTCATATTAAGGGACTAACAAGACACCCAAACCCACAGGACACCAACAGGTTTACAGAACTCCTTGGATCAGCCAGCTGACTTCACCAAAACGGCGAGATTTACATCAGGAAATTCTGACCTGCTTGTTGGCTTCAAGCACAACTAACAGAAGTATTTCAACTGCACCAGATTTCACAGTGCAGCCTGACTCAGGAGAAGGGAGCTGTTGGTTTTGCTCTCATTCCTATCTTGTTTTCTAAAAAGCTCACCCTGTAACCAGAGCCACAATACCCCACATACGCACAAGGTTTACAAAAGCATCTCAGAATGCACTGTGAAAGACACAAACATTGTCATGCTTATGTAAGCTTGTATCTAAGGGCTTAAAATAATACAGAAAGATTTTAATATGGTGCTACTGTAAGGAAATATTTTTTCAAGTTTTAATCCTAGTTTTAGCTATTGGGAAGCTGACATGTATTAAAGGACCATTGATTTTTTTTTTTTATTATTTGCACTTCACATGAAATTGCTCCCTGGTTTATCTATCAATGACTTCAAACATTTGTTTTAATTCTCTATTACTGGGATGTAATTGCTGTAACCCTTGTTTCTGGCCTCTGAAGTTTAGGCAGACCGATTTCTGGTAGATTCCTCCCCTCTGAAAGCTCCCTGACCTCCTGCCTTCAGCTATTCTGCCTGGGCTGCCTTCAGTTGGCAGCTGGAGCTTCTCTCCCAGGGTTGTCCCCTTTGAGGACAGCAGTTGCTGCAGATGTTTGGTCTTGCTTCTCAGCCTTTATAAACTTTTTGTCCTTTATGGATTCTTTGCAGTTCCTTCAAAGGCTCTATACTAAGAGCATTAAGCCAGAGACCCGGCAAAATGCCAATGCTTTCCCCCCCCTTGATTATTAACTTTAAGAAAAAATGCCAGCCACATTTACAGCCAAAGCAAACATTTTTCTGTTACTGCTATGTTTAGCATACTAAGGCCTGATACATGAAAAAAAATGTACAATGCTGAAAAACAGAAGGCCAGATAGATACTACAATAACCATGCTCTAAATTAACTTCTTTACATTTTGACAGAGCTCCATGACACCTGCAACTTAAAAGGATTACTTCTACCCCTCCCCCAATTAAAAAAAATCCAAACCAAACAAAAACCCACAGAAGCAAGCAGAAGTACAGACTAAAGATAAGTGGTCACAGACAAACAGAAGGGAAAGGACCCTCCCAGGTCACCAAACTTTGCACTGTGGCGCACAGCCTTACACCAGTATATTTCAAGAGAAGACATCTTCTGAAGAACAACAAAAAAATCCTACCTGATAAAATTGAGCCAAAGTGCCAGGAACTTTGAACTCCAGTTCAGTGGCACAATTCCCATGAAAGCTTAGGTTTCTCACTGTCTTCAAGTATTAGTCCCTTAAAATCATTCAGGGTAATTACTTCAGAAATGGTAGATGTCCTTAAATATCAAAGAAATGCAATTATCTCTGTGAACAATGGCAGACGTTCTGTGAAAAATCTGAAATATCAACTGAGCTGCTGAATAAAGTCTAGTGACAGTGCAGCAAGAGAAGGCAATCATATCTGACTGTACTCACACCTCGCCTCAGACTTGACAGGAAAATGCAAGGTAGAAATAGGAAATAATACTAATATCCCTTTTGATATCATTTACACTTAGGAGTGATGACTTCTGCTTCTTAGCCCCTTGCTCATCATTTCACACTTTATTAACAATTTTTGGGCAAAGCATTTTAAACAGCCATTAAAAACACTTGAAAAGGCTTTCAAACCCTATGAAGGTTTGTGCTAGCTGTGGGGAAAAAATAAAAGAGTGAAGCCTGGGCAGATGTGGACATAGACCAGCCCACAGATGCTAAGAAGGTCTGGGGAACTAATGCAAGTCCTCCAGCTCCTTCAGCCTGCTCCTTGACCCAGTCTTCTCCACTCCCTTCTATCTCACATTGTGTCAATACCACCAGGCAAACTTAGAGAGAAGTGGCTTTTCAAGCATATATTAAAAGATTTGTTACATTAAACGAGGTCGCATTAAACAATTTTCCAATGAAAACAAGTATTTGTTAGCAGTGCTACGACTCAAAAGCCTGAGTGCTGCATTGCTGCTAGTAAGCTTGAGCAACGTGCCTTGAGCAAAAAAAACACAGAATGAAGAAAGATATTACCAATTGAGTATCAACCAAATAGGCAAAGGTTTCCTTGAGCCTAGACATATACAGCAAGAGGTGTGATAAGAAATAGAGTTGATGGTTATTTAAGACAGATCACAGCATATTTCATAGTAGAAAATGTTATTAAATATAAGCACAGTAGTAATAGCCAAGTCCACCAGAAATGGGAAGTGTGCACAGCAGCTTCTAGAGTTACTACAGCAGCATACACCTAAGTAAAGGAATGTGAGAGCTGTCAGATTTCATAAAAGTGTTTAATGTCTCCTCACAGAGAGCTCAGCCAGACATCAGTATTCAAGACAAGATGGGTAAGAGTCCTGTTACGTTATTCCTAGCTATGAGAAACAAATATCCACTATCTGAGAATATTTTGTTGGTATATTGCAATTCTAGATTAATAACTCCCTTAAGTAGAGAGAATGACATTCATATAATAGTTTTGTATTCCCAAAAGCTAATTTCCAAAAGCCATGGAGGGGAAGAGAAAAGGAGAAAAAGCACATTTTTCTTGTAAACTAAAGCAGTAAAGTCAGCAAGATTCTTTAAGTGTCTTGTAAAATGATAATACACAATTCTTCAAGCCAGTTGAGGAGCTACCTACATGAGGAAGTTGTACTGGGATAACTAGAAGTGCAATACTGAAATAATGAATAGATTGTGTGGCCACAATTTCAGCTGAAACTGTGGCACTTTTGATTTGTACACTTGGAATAATTAAGGCAAGAATGACATCACACAGAGTGCTCCTAAAGATTTAACAGGAAAATAAGGACTTTAACAGGAAAAAAAAGAATTACCAGCTTTCCTATAAATAAGCATAGAAGATCTCCATCAACACCTACAATATTATATCATTTTTTGTATTTCTGTAGAACCTCAGTTTGACAGGTTTGAAACTACTGGTGAGATCAGTACTTTCATAAAGCACAAAGTGGTGTTTTCAATTTATGCAAATCACATGCTCCTTTACTGCAATGCCTACAGGAATGAGCTACTGAGATGTGTGAAAAGAAGGGTGGGTTAGGGGTGGAAATCCTTCCTTCATTTGAGTCCAATTGCCCAAACATTGCTACAGATGGTATTTTCCCTTTGCAGCACTAACTATGGTTGGAATGAAATGTAGTTTGGAGACAGTAATCAACTATTCGAAAAAAGCATTGCTAATATACCAGGATAAACTAGAGCAGTTGCCTCTCACTTCACAGTGCTCATAAAATGTGATCCCATCACTAACAAGCTCACACAGTGGTTTTAATGGTTGCACGCATTTTTGTGACAATTTAGCAGTTGTTTCTCATAAGATATTTAAGTACATTTAAATGAGACTGTTGGGAAGGATTTTAGTAATGGATAGAAAATAAAATTCCATTCACACGGTTTTGGATGAAACAGTCCACCAAGTCTCGAGAGATTCATACACAGCAGAAAAAACACAAGTCTCCCTACCACTAACGTTCAAGTCATCCATTCCTTAAAACGCTGATCTCGCACAGTCACTACTGCAGACATTCAGCACACACGGCAGCTGTCCCCAGAAACATCATCAGTCATTTCAGTGCAGGCAAGGAAGGTTACAGCCATATTTTACTACCAATTTATCTTCAGGAAACCGGTACAGGATACGAGATACCAGTCTATTACCACTGACATCAACACAAAATGAGTTCTAGCACTTTTACAGGGTAGAAGGTAGTGGAGTGCCAAGCGTTAGCTTCTCGGCAAGAAAAGTCACTTACATAGTCTACTTAATAGCATTTTTCCAAAAAGAAAAATATGATATAATGAGGTTTAAGGCATACACTATGTTTCTCTACCCCTCTCTCAGATGGATATTTTTGAACCTAGTAATGATCTTTTAGCCAAACTAACAATTTTCAGGAACACTTAAACAATTTGATCCAAAAACAATCCTACTACAGTCCTTGTTTCTAGCCTGTAACTGATGACACTATATTTCTTTCAGCCACCCTTAGAAGTTTCCCCATTTGCACCTATTTGTAATTCATCCCACACAGTCACTGCCTGGAGCCCCGTTCTGCAGTGTCCCATCACACCAAGGCAGGCAGGTTTGAGCTCACCCCCGCTGGTTAGCAGGACAATGTCAGTAAGCAGACACACATGAGCACAAGTACAGCAGGTTGCACAACTGCCTTGTGCAGACGCATCCTTAAGTGCATGACCTTGCTTAACTTCATCTTACCTCAGTCTTAACACATAAGTATCAACTATAAACCATGTGTTAAAGTAAAAAAATTGTGCAAGAGCTTTATTGCCAGGCTACAGCTACATACTGTATGTTCAACTCCAGGAAAGTTTAATGTACATACTACAAATTGTGCTTAGATTGTACTGCAGTGTCATGCTGACTGTATTAGGCTATGTACTTAGGCCCAAGTACACATGGAAAGAAGCAAGTTATCAGAATTTACCACATGACCAAATCCATTAAAGCACCAAGGAAAAGAGACATACTGATCCAAACTGTATGAGCTCAGAAAGAAAGGGGAGAAGGCTATTTGCTCCCTCCACTTATCTCTCCTGCCATTCGGTTCAGCACAAAGCACGGCTTTCCTCAAGCTGATGTGTAGTATTCATGGTTTGTTAAAAGCCTCTTTAGTTCTGAATGCACTTTGAATGTACTTTTCCCTGTATTTATCTAGATAGTTGTTTTATACACAACACTAGCAATCATTTTGAAAGCACGATGGAGGTAGATTGCTCCTGGTGCACACGATAAATGTTCACCAATACACTGAAAATGTTAAAACATTAAAGAGTATGGTTCATGCACAAACAAAAGTTATCACAAAACTGGCAGGGAAATGAAATCTTGACCTGTTTCACAAAGAAAACAACTATGATTTTCTTAGATATAATTTTTCTGTGTCTTAGCCAAAAACATGCCTCAGCTGCCATCCAAAGTTTGATTAGAGCAGTTGAATAGTGAAAGACACCAATTTGTAGTAGCTGCAGTAATTCTGGTATTCACTGATCACTCTCAGTGTATTCAAACGATTACCAAGATCACCTGAGCTACTTTCAGAGATCAGTAAATTAAGGTGCTTTGAACTCACACATGTATGTAAGTAGATATTTTGATCTCTGTTTACAGTCAGTATAAGTTCCAAAATCATATCATAAGCTGATGCAATTTAGGCAATAGATCTTGCATATGAAATTTCAAGTGCTGACTGCTGCATATGTAGCAGTTACCACAGCAACTACAGTGAAGAACAGGAAACTACAGGAAAACTAGCACAGAATAGTGTTAGATGCCTAGGAAAGTAGAGGGGAGGAGGCCTAAATGAGAGGAGTCTAACCTTCTCAGTGCAATGGCTTAACAAGTTTAAAAGTATGTTATGTTCAGCATTCCTGAATTCCCTGCTGACTGTTGCTTCTGTGCAGTATTTCAGTTTTAACACAAAACTACAGCTCGTAGTATCGGTGAATAGAAAAATAATGAAGAACAGTGTGTACATCCAGAACAACAGTGGAAATTTCCACATTCATTTGTCAAGCCAGTTCAGAAAGGAAATGAAGCTAAAACATTCTCTCTGTACAGACATCCCACAGTCCTGTTCAGAGCTACCGAACACACCTTATTTGAAGGAACAGATTTGTAAAACTTTCAGTGCAAAAATCTTTGTACTTGCATATTTGATTTAGGATACTATTCTGGTAGTTGCACATGAAATCAGATATTTGCACACTCAAGTTTGAGAATAGATGGTAAGGAACTGTTTATCAACTCGGCATATCAAACATGTTTTCTTACTTGAGCAAAACATGGTGTAAGACAGTAAGGTTTTGAAAGCAAGCCGAATCTGATTCTACCTAATGAAATACATTTTTGAGTAAAGTGTCACATATCCAGCACTTCTGCTGAGCTGGTTAAATGTGTCACCCACCTTTATGCACTGCACAGAAAACAAAGACATCAAACTGTAGGAAGGCTGAGTTTAACTGGAACAAAGCCAATGACATTTGCATGGCACATCTGGATTCATCCTGCAGAGCAGGGATTTTTAAGCAGAAAAGTGAGTGCCATTCTCAAAAAAAACCCTCAAGTCTCACTTCAAGCCAGATCCTTTTCAAACGCTAAGTTTCTACAACCTGTTAGAACTTATTTCACCTTTTTATAACTTTATTGCTAGTAACAGTGATATGCTTTTAAATACTAATGACCTCGAAAGTTGTTTAAAAATCCCATTTATGCTTCCATAAAAATTTCTTACTCAGACTCTCACTGTAAGGCTTGCATGACAACCTGTCTGTCTGTAATTTACAGCTGCATTACTCATTTGGTAACAGGACTACAGGGAACCTTGCCTGTTGACTTCCTTCCCCACAACATAGTTTGCTTTGAAGTTTTCAGCCACAAACCCGGGGTCCATGTGTACTTGTTTAGCTGAGCCAATAAATCATGCCACTTCTCCTCCCTGTTACAGAACTGTCTCTTGCCTACAGTGATTATTAGAAAAATAGCTAAGTCACTTTATATACTTTTTTCATGAAGGTCTTTATCTTTTTTGATTAGCCTGAAGTTTCTGAAGCAAACACTTGAAGGAGTCTGTCTTGCTCACATTTTCCTTTAATTTCTAGGACCACTAAATTGAGATCAGTTTTGTGATAGACCCTGCAAAACAGTTTTTAATATTTTGTCCAAAATACCATTACTTGGGGTGCATCAATGAATTAAGAACCACCTTGTTGTGGTTCTTAAAAGAACAAGTTACATTTGTTCTTCTACAAAAACAAATGTAATTGAGTCCTCTAGTGTACAATATGCCCAGGCCAAATAGCTGTCCTATAAATTTTGCCTCAGTGTAACACCCTTCAGCATGGAAATACTGCCCATACACTCATTTGTGGAAGTAGATGAGTCATTTTTGTCATGAGCGCACTCATCCCAACAGGCTGATTTTTGTCCTATCTGGGTAATCAGCAACGGGGCAATTAAGTTGTGTGCCTTTAGTTTGCGTAAAGCAAGCAAGGCTTGTGGATCAATGCTATGATTTTGCAAGCACAAAATTTCTATCTAGCATGGTGAGTGACAGACACTGAGACACAATACTTCCCCAGAATCAAACGCAATAGGTTTCTCAGCACCTAATAAGCAAAAACATCTTGTAGGGGTTTTTATGTTTTTCCACCTTGCATCACTCCTGTACTCCAGCTGCTGAAAGCAAGTTTTCCTGAGGTTACTGTTCCTCTTAGAACCATAAGGATATATTTTACTGTCCTTTCAATATACAGAATACTATTGTTAAAATTGCTGCACACACATTCTGCTTATCTCAATAGCAAGATAAAGACATAACCCTTGTTCAATACTTGCACTGCAAGACGTTCAGGGCAGGTACTGGCTCCAAATATTTTTTACACTGCCTGTTAATATTATTGGCACATGTCTGTAAAGTACTTCTCTTGCTTCAAAAATCATTTATTCATATGAAATAACACAGGGTTTAATCTCAGAGCATTTCTACCCACCATAAATTTAAGTGCCATGAAAAAATCTGGATGCTATTTCAGCTTCACCTGTGGCAGCCCAAGCACCAAGTGAATTGGTGGTAAGCCCTTGCACAGGGCTGTGAAGGTTACAGAAAGCCATGCTATGAAGAAGGCAGCTATGGGGAGCTTGCACAATAAGCCTGCATCCTTCCTCAGTCAGGAGGAAACAGAGCAGCAGAGCTGGCCGAGATAAGGGTATGAGATCTTTATAAGGCTCCTCCAGCTGAGTGGGGTTGATGGCATTTGCTAGATATATTTAATATCATTTATACCCTCAAATATATCCAGACACTTTCACAGTCTTTCAAGACAGAGAGCACTCACATAAACATCTGATCTGGAAAAAAATGGAGTGCTGGCAGAAAGTGAGCCAAATGTGTTTGTCAGAGGCACTTGGATTTGCAAAATTAAGTCCTCTAGAGCCAACTCTGAATCCTTGGAAACCAGTGGGAGTTTACCTATGTCATCACTGGATCAGAATTTTGTCCCTTATCCTTACTTATTATGACCTAGAAATTAAATCCAGCTCATACACAACCAACCAGGTATTTTCTATACATATTCACCAGAGAAAAGTCTTCAGAAAGAGCAGAGGAAGCAGCATGGCACTCTTTTGTTTCAGAAGTCTTGAACGAAAGTTATGAGGGGAAAGGGAAAAGCCAACAAAAGACAATCCATAAAAGAACGTCTGGTAGAGCAGAGGCTCAGTGTAAAGGGAAGTATAATATGTTTCAATAATAAAGAAAACATAAGCTCCATATTTTTACACTACTTTCTAAAGCATCTGCATTTAAAAAATTTGATCTGTTTGGCCTCTCTGCCAGATGTTCCTTATTCCTTTTATAGTAGAGATGGGCAAGAACAAGCAGAGTGCATCTCTTAGGTCAGAGCAGCCTGCGTAGGAATTACTGTATTCCCTCTTGCCTCTTGGAGGCAACCTGAGCTTCACAGAGCTTGGTACAAACGCTAGTCAAATCATAGATTATTGCAGTTCTCTACAATTTTCCATATGTGAGAGTAAGAACTAAGTTTTGGTTTGGACAGAGCAAGCAATTGCATTCAACTCCAAGTGTTTTGTTTTAAACCAAGCAAATTTTTAACTATTTTTCAGTGAAGAAGTCATGAAAAGATTACATGAATTTGAGAACCATTTCTGTCATGAAATCCAAATATTCCACAAAAGTTTTTATAAAAATCTGTGCCATGCTGAAGTGTTGGCAGTAGAGTCCTCCTGCCAAAAATCAAGCAAGAACATTATCTGCTGTGAAAGCAAATCTCTCCATTTGAGGTGTTATCAAAATGTAGGTACAGAAAAGGCAGACTCGGTCTTCCTGCCAGTGGCTAACCATATGCAGTGACATACACGAAGGGCAGCTTGTTACTCACTCAGGCACACAACTGCCTTTTCTCCTCTGACCAGCAAGACATGTTTACCTACAAGCGTCCAGACCAGAGAGACCCAGGCAGACCAGCTACAAGAAAAAGCAGGTGAATTCACTCCACAGTGTGTGCTCTCAGCAGTGTGCTTTGTGAACACACTGGCTTCACCCTTCTATCAGTTTCCTGCAGGGCTGTGAAACAAGCTGTAAAAGTCTTAGTCCCGTTCAGAAGTGTTTATTAACTTTTGGTTTACACATCTGGAAGATAATTATCAAAATTTTGCTTGTAAACAAAGTGTTGGTAGTGCCACTCCTCAGTGCAGCAATGAAACCCTTTGTAAGTCAATGTAGTTTTATTACCACCAGCTGAGATAATCTTATGACCTTCAAGAATATCAAAGTAAGCAGAGCTCAAACTTGTGAAAGCCAGAAAGTGTTTATGCACACATACGTGCAACTGGGGAGACTGCAGACTTCCCCTTTCCTATTCTGCAACCATTTAACCTCCTCTCCTAGCTAACATCTCCATACTTTTAACTTGCTTTTCAAGTTTTCTGAACATTCTCTTCAGTTTTCTTTTAGAAAGAAAAACTGTTGCTGCCCTTCTGGGCTCAGACCTTTCCACCCCACCCCCACAAAAAAAGTTAAAAAATTAAAAAGATTGTCCTCATAGACTGGGACTGCAGAACAAGGTTCCTCTCTCTGAGCAGCTCTAGGCATTACTCCATTCGCTTTCCCCGAGAGGCATTTTTCCATTGCTTAAAAACAGGACCAGAAGTCCAGTGATTCTCCTGATAAGACACTAGTTGGATGTCCAAATGTCCAGCCACCATGAGCTAGCGTGGCCATGGGAAAGCGGCTGAAGGTTTTGGTAGAAGGGACCTGGCATCACCTTGGGGCTGGCACTACAAGGTTAAAGCCCACCTGTGACAGCAGCAGCTTTCTCAGGGCAGTTTGAAACTGCAGGATGAACTCTCACAAGGGCTGGGGTCCACAGCAGCTTCACCACCTTGTCCAACA
Source organism: Aptenodytes patagonicus (assembly GCF_965638725.1). Lineage (NCBI taxonomy): Eukaryota > Metazoa > Chordata > Aves > Sphenisciformes > Spheniscidae > Aptenodytes > Aptenodytes patagonicus. The sequence continues at coordinate 24,221,643 of NC_134954.1, forward strand.
TCCTTGCTGTTTGAGTGGTGGCACGCTGCAGACAGCCTACAGCATGCTCCTTCTGCCCTGGGACCCAAAGTGAAACCTCAACACTGCAGCTCCCAGTGAAAGAAACTCACAGATGCTTGATACTACTCTGGGATTGACACAAGAACCAAATTAGGATAAAATGTTATTTTTAATTATGCTTAATGCCATCACAGGATGAATGGGGCCCAGAAGTCCCCAGTTTTGCCCAGCATGCATGATTTTGCTCTCATAACTGTCTAATATCCTTCTAGTGAAGTCACTTTGGACTTCACATTGTAAACAAAACCAGAACAAAGCCAAAGGTTATCTGCTAAATACACAGTAGATAAAACAAGGTAGAAGCCAAGAACATGTGAATGTACATCTAATTACTTCCAGACAGTGACTCTCTGGTCTTAGCTAATCTCAAAATCAGAAAGTGTTTTTCCAGGATGTTTTTTTTTTTCCTGGAAGGATTCAGAAATGAACCAAGTCTTTTAAAAAAGAAAAAAGCCAAGTTGTCCTCTTTTTCATTCTTTCCTTTTGGTGAAAAAAGAATTCTTAAAGCATATTCAAGAAAAGGAAAGACTTTTTTAGTTCAAATGCTGGAAAACCGGTGATTTTGGCCAGGTACAGTCTTGGGTTATTCCATCTATCCTCTGCTTTCGATGTTGAGTGGGTAACTTGCCTTCCTCAGCTGCTCTAAGGGACACGGCCTCTGTTTGAAGGAGAAAAAAGGTAAGTATTACTTAGCAGCTGCTACAAGTATACCACTGTATACCACCCTGTGTGCAAATGCAAGTCAAAGCACAGAGAAAAGAAGAATAGTAAAGAGAAGCTGCTTTAAAACTACATACTCGCCGTTTCCAATGTGTAACTAGTGCCTTTATTCTCTGTTATGAAATGAAGGAAAAAAATGTACAAAATATTCACAAATTAAGGTGAAAATCTTCTGTGACTAAATGTAATAGTTACTTGAAGTAAATCTGGTATTTACAGATCTGTTGTTTCAAGTGCTATGAACATTAACAAGACTTTATAAATAATGCTGAAAGACATTTAAACTTCAGCTAGAGATGACTTTCATTTCAGAAATTAACATTGGCTTTGGGCTGACAGAGGAATAGCTCTGTCAGATGACAAAGAAGCATCATCTGGGCCTTTTGATGAAGACCAGTTTATGGCAACAGGTTTCCAGCTTATAACTACAATACAAGCCCATGTAATATCATGTTACAGAGAGCTAAGCTTGCTTTGGAAATAATTTGTTCGCATGTATTATCCAAGTACCATCAGCCCTAAGACCGCATTGATGAAAAAAGGCATTTTGTCTTCATACCAAGAAAAATGCTGGAAAGCATGAAAATGAGAAGGGAATGTTGTTGCAGAAATAAGAAAAACATTGCTCGGGTTTCTGAACAGAGCTGTTGAGCATGTGGCTTAAGAACTGCTGAAAGAATTAAGGGCACATTCTTTTCAGCTTGATTCAACAATTTTCTTCATATAAAAATTACAGTATTAAGCTTACTGTTGTGGAAAGAGAACATGCCTACTAGCTTTTAATAGAGAGTTACTAGCTTTTAATAGAAAACTTTTCAGCCAGTGTTCACAATCTGCTGAAGCTTTACCCAAGACAGGCATTGAAATCTCTATTGGTCTAACTATTTACAGTTACTTGTTTCAGTCATTCAAAAACAGAGCTATTGCCAATGTCCTGATCTAAGTAAAAGGTTATTTGTATAGCAGCTATATATTTTACCTACAGATACCTCCTTATGGCCAGTCAAAAATCGCCATTTCTGATGGCCTTCCTTTGCTTGGGAAACAACAGACAAATGCCACCATGAGAGACCCAGCTGCCTACATCCAAGCGTGAGGACTGGCCACACCACCAGCACCCGCTTTCTCCTGTACTGGGTACTTGACTCCATGTCAGACGTGTGCCACTGTCTGGAGATGCCCTATGCAGTTGTCTACCCACAGCTCCATGCCTCTGGCCGAGGCCCCGGGAGCACCACGTGCCAGGACACTGCCCAAGTCAGCAGCACGCACCGCTTGCTGTTTCAGCACAAAACCAAACCTGAGAGGTTAGACTCCCCATAGCCCACTTGGGCTGCAGTCCCGATCCGAGGCTGCTTGCCAGCATTGGGAAGCACAGACCCTGTAGAGTGAGACCAGCTGTTGGCATGGTCCTTCCTCTGCTGCCAAGAGGGTGGAAGCAAAGAGATGGGAGCCAGCTAACAGCTGAGGAGCTCTGCTGCTGGATCCAAAGGAGGCCAGCAGTAAACTACTAACTTGTCACACATGAGTCAACCATGCTGATTGAAAAGCTTATGAGTTTCTCTCATACAAAACTGCACTGACACAGGTTTTTGAGCCAAGCTGGCTCTTTCAAGAGCCTCTCATAGTGGCAGAACAGCCCACTGGGAGGTAAGTCAAGCCTTCAGCGAAAGCAAAGAAAGCAGGCCTGCTCACCAGCAGGCTGGCAGCAATTGCTGCCAAGCATTTGGTGGTAAACACAGGGGCCTGGTGCCTGCGGTGGCATCTGGGCTGCAGCAGACAGCTCCTGCCAGCAGCAGTGCTGGGGACGCTGCCCCTGGGCCTAGCAGCCACCACCGAGTTGTCACTAAATGGGCACTGCTTCATCTTCAGGAGCAGACAGAAAGCCTAAGACGTGGAGAAGTTCTTGCAGAAATGAGAAGCCCACACACCCTCCTCATACAAAGGCCTCCTTGTGACAACACCAGTAAGTAACCTTTCCTACTCAAGCAAAATAAAATCTCTTAGTGGCTGGCATCAGCACTGAACTACCTTGAGTGGGACATACAGCAAAGCATAGTAGCTTGTTTCAGAAATGCAAGCTACTAATCAGATTTAAGATAAGGTGCTAAAATAATTTTTAAAAATTTAAGATTCCATAATCTAGATGGAGTCTATAACCTTCATCTAATTTCTTTTTTTTCTTTTAAAAAATGGTTTTCGCCACAGAATGCTAAAAGAAACCAGTAATTAAAAACTATGTTCACCCTTTATGAAAGGTTTACTAGGAAGGGGAAAAAAGACAATAGTAAAGCAAAGTGCTATTCATTTGGAAGTAAAATAAGTGCATTTCTACTCATACTGAGTTTACTGTTGACTGCCACTGGAACAGGACGAAGTGCAATTTGTATTTCGTTTCCTACACAGAGATTAAAGTCTCTGTTGTGCCTATAGCTAAATCAGTGCAAAGCAAAGGGTTACCAGGCATTTACTAACTACTCCTATTGCCTCCAGACATTGGGAGAGCAGTTGTGCTGTTTTGGCCAGACTCTTTGCAAAGTTCAGATGTGTGGATGTCTTCCTCATCCCCTCCACACACCACATCCATCTGAAGAACCACACCGAACTGTCACACACTGGGAACCTTCTTGCCGTGTGAATGCTTTTGAAGCAGACCCTTGCATGTATGACTTATCCCTCTGTTCACATGTTAACTAATCTTACAGCCTTTGTTTCTCAGGGCTGAGAAACATGCACCATTACATGTGGCAAAGAAGAATAAAACCTTTAGAAAGTAAATAGATTTTTAAATTCGGATTCTTGAAAATGCCATTTAAAAGGCTTTACAAGCACCTGCAATTTGTAATGCAGACATACATTCAGTAGTTAACCTGTTTCACAAAAGCACAATATGGCAAGTTTGCCGGTGGCAGTATTGAAACCCAGAGAACATGCCACAGTCCTGCCCTTGCCTGTTTGCTGGCCCCATGCTCTGGCTGGCCCTTCAGCGGCGAGGCGAGCTGCAGAACCCATGGTTCCCCTCCAGCCTGCCATGACCCACACCACAGCAGAGGAAGCGGCAGTTTGGCTGCAAGCGCTGCTTCCCTGCAGGAGAAGCAGGCGGGCCTTTGAACACACCAGACCTCGGGACTGAGCAGCCCCGAACACAGACAAGAGGGAATCAACCTCAGGAATATCCATTTCAACATTTCTGGGAAAGTTGAAACAGCAACTGAGCAAGTATGGTATTCTGCTGCTTCTGCACTTTTTGTTTCCTAATTGTTCTGCTTCCATCTCCTGCTCTTGAAGGCACAGTTTTGCCTAGTTCTTCCTTCATCCTCCATCTTCACAGCTTTTTAAACACAAAACTCAATCCCTTCCTCCCTGTGTCAAAAAAAAAAAAGGCATCTACATGCCATTGAAAGATGTGCACAGGGTGGAGGAACCCCCTTACTCTCTCCTGTAAGTTCCCATTCCAGACCCTGCCCCACTGCCCTGCCTTTGCACCCAGGTCCTGCCCTTCCTCGCTCCACCAGTGATCCAGGCTCCCAGGACGAAGGGTTCCTTAGCAGTGGTTACTCTTGTGAAATACTAACAGACCCAACATGAAATAGAAAAACAAAATATTGTATAGCTACCCAGCAAGCTTATGGCTTATAGGCTGCATTGTGAATGAAGACATGTCTTTTAAAATAATGCCATATTGATCATCTGGAATTTGTCTCTGTCAGGTTAGTAAATACAATTTAGCTACTAAGTGATAGACTTCTTAATTGTTTTTTCAGTAAAAAAAGTAAAATCACATCTATTTAGACTGTTCAGATTAATATACAGTATTAAATATAGTCAGCCTCTTTAAAGCCATTATTTTTTCCTAATGCAACAAAAAAAGGAAGTCATGCTTTTGGTTTTGAACTGTATTCAATTAAAGACTTACTAAGACAGTCGAAGTTTTAGATTCTTAATGCATCACCATTTAATTTTGGAATGCAAGCCAAGGAACAAGCAGAAAAGAATATTTATTTTAGCGGCTGTCGAGTTGCTTCCAAACACTCTCTATTCCACATCCCTAATAGAAAACTAATAAATAAAACCATATTATGCTGGGCTGAATGCAATGGATCCTGAAGCTCAGAGCCTGACTCCTCACCAGAGGATCCCTGCTTGCCCCGGGTGTCCCAGAGGACCCTGTGGCACCTCCTGTCCACAGAAATGCCATCCAGCCCAAGAAGCCTCACCTGCAGCAACATTCCCCAGCAGCTGGGCAGGGGCTGCAGGCGAGGAGAGCTGTGCTTCCCCCTGCCTTCCCACACCCACCTCTGCCCCACGGTGCCAGTGCCAGCACCAAGGAGCTGCTACAGCACCCAGCAGCCATGCAGCACCAGGGCCTGTCCCAGCACACTGCACCTTCCCCAAAAGGATAGGAGTTTGCATTAAGGGTTATGCTGACAGCAACAAGGAGACAAGAAATGGGAGTAAGGTGTAGGATAAACAAACTTAGGTTTATTGTATTTTGATCTATATGAAAGCATAATATGTCTTGACTTTTAGCACAGCAGCCTGATATTCTATAAGAGGTTTTTGTGGAAGAAAACTGTGTTTTGGAATAGTTGCAACATTCATCCTTGGAGAGTACATTACATTCAGTAACAGAAAGGTCATTTGAACTGACTTACAGTTCTGACACGAACCAACAGAAACATACAGTTACGTCTGAAATATACAGCACATTTCCAAAACAAATGAAGCAGTCACTTAGGAAACCAGCAAGGAAATGCTCTGTCCTCCACCAGTTCGTTCTTGCCTTACATAATGCCAATACAAAAATCTTTTGTTCCATCTAGCACTGCTGAAGGGTGCTGATCTCATTCACGAAGCTCAGGATCAGCAAGCTATTCCAGAAGAGCTGGCATAACAATGGCATTTCCTCCTCCATCCCCCCTTACCCCAATAAACATCCACGGAAGTCAGCGCTGATGGAGCCAGCTCACACAGGAAGAGTTACAGCTAACAGCCCACCGATGGGCAAAACCCCATTTCACACCTGGTTTAGACAAAGTAATGGCAGCCACCAAAAAAAGTATTCCCCGTGTAAATAAGTGCTATTACAAATGTAAGTCTATAAACTTCTTTGGATGTATCAGATTGGACTCTGGTTTCATGGAATTGGAGTAGAATTCATTCTAGTGATAAAAACAAGCTCTTATGAACTTCTGGGCCCAAGGAACCTAGATCTATGCACTTGCCAATACATCCATAGCTCAGAGCCACCCCACTGAAATAAAGCTCAAAATGTTCTAGAAATACCTTTAGTCACACAATTAATTCAAAATTCCCACCTTTCCTTTTAATTGGCAAGTCAATAGCACAATACAAGAAGCACGAGCTTTTAACCATCACCTTTACTGAATTTATTGGGAATTATACAGATGATCTCATCAGTATCAATATGAGTTCAGTAGTGTACGCTCCTGTATGTACCACCTTACATATTATCAAGGTCACCTCTCCTCAAGATACAAGATATTTGAGTTGTGGCCCAGCGCTACACTGAACTTATGTATACACTTTATCAGACTTCAGACATTTCTACCATTACAGTTAAAAACTAAAACATCCATTTTTTTAATTGCAGAGTTATGTTTGGTTTGTATAATAGTTGGTATACTTTTCTGTACAAGTACTAAGTTAAAGACAATCTGAACAACTATTTTGTAGGACACAGAAGAAGAAACTGCACAATATTATTCAGCGCTAGAACATAAGTAAACAACACAGACTTCAGAAATCTCATCTTGAGATGTTTGTAAAGTCGTATTTGGAAGAGACCTTGATTTTCCCTGTGGTGATCCATTTTAAACCAAGACACAAAATAAACATGTTAAATCTAATAAACAACAACGTAGCTTTAGCATTGTTTAAATGTTGAACTACAACACATTCAAAGCAGAGTTCAAAGCAGGCCAGTCATTTCTCATTTAATTTTTGTCACAGGAGACAGCTATTACAAGAGACCCAGAAAGACAACAACTACACCACAGTTACTGCATACCATTAAAGAAGCCACAGGACAATATTACTAAGACAAAAGTAGCAGAAGAGACACACAGAGATCATTATCGAGCTAAAGGCTCATGACCACATCATGAAATTTAAATTTTTTTAAAAGTATTTTTAATTAGGCATTTTATACTTGAAAATGATTGAGACGCATGCTGCTGAACATACAAATGGAGAAAAAGGAGAAAATGACAATTTTAAACTCTCTACTTTTCACTTCTTTAATTCGTATCACCCTTTCATAGTTTTCTCCTCCAAAATGACTTTTCAGATGCTATTCAAGATGGAAATTATTCAATTACTTAAAGTTGAAGGTTTTAAAAAGTCACACCAAGCAAGCATTCTCCCTTGCCTTCTTAATCAGCTTACTGATGCAAGTTCTCCACAAGACCAACACCAATATTACACCATTTAGCATACTCAGTCCCAGAGTCCATACATTTACTAACTGTTTGCTGATAGAGCTATAGCAGAAAAACCTTCTAATGTAAGTTAAACTTACACAGGAAAGTATACTTTGGATTTTATGCAACCCACCATGGCAAGTTTAGCAAGTAAAATAATAAAATAAAAAATAACAAAGCTAAAAGCATTCTTACTTCCTATACTGTCAACATGTATATTCTAGCATAGCACTCAGGCTTTCTTACCTGTAGAACAGGCATCTTCTCTTCCCTCCTCCTCCCCATATTTCAACCCAGAAAGCCTCTAATTTTCTAGTATTGACCCTGACATAGAAAGACCCATATAAGAACTCCATTTGTAAGACTTCTTATATACTGCTACTGCTGATCTTCAATCATAAGCCTCAAAACTATTTAATTGAACAGAGCACAAAACACCAGCCCTTGCCAAACAGAAGATCTGAACCTATGCTTACCTTTAAATAGTCCCTGTAGGTTTGCATGCAAAACATGAGGCACAGTGTGACTCACCCTTCTAACATCTGAAAATAATGAAGTTCTCCGGCTAATTAAAAATGCTGACAAATTGAGAGCAAAACCTATCAGCTGTGCAGAAGAAAGGCTGCAGTTGAGACCTGAAAAGCTAGCATACACGTCTTTAAAGCATTCCACTTTTAAAATTTTAATTTAATTGTAACTGGGAAATAAAACATAATATAATGCAGAAACATACTCTTCCCTGTAACTTGGAAATAAACAACCATACCATGTTTCTTTTACCCAGATTTATCTGTTCGCTTGTTTGGGCGGAGGGTAGGGGGTTGTTTGTTTTTTCAACTATTTAAAAGATTAATTAAAGGCCAGTGTGCAGGGCCATCTTTGCGAGATGACAAATTCTTACTTCATCACAAGCAAAAATTATCCATGGCATGCATCAGCTTTTTGTTTGTTTGCAATTGGCTGGTAGATAGGTTTTAAGATTCTTGTTAATGAACTGCCAGAACGTCTTCCTGTAACCACTGCACTATACCTATAGGTTACATAGGCTTATAGATTTGTGAATAGCAACATTCTGCCCTTCGGACTCATTTTTACCTAAGACACTGGCTAATTATAATTAGCAATAGTCAAATGGTTAAAGATGGTATCAGCTATTAAACAATTATGCTATTCCAATTCCCACTGATCCATTACATCATTAAAGATAACCTATATAGTAATATATATATGTATGTATATATATAGTCATGCCATTTTTGCATCAGAGGAACTGTGATCACATCATTTTATTAGTTAATCTTACAGCGTTACTCTTACAGTGTGATGAGATACAGCTTTACCCAGAGCACTATGATAAATAAAAGAAATAAAGAAGCATGCCTTTTTTTAAACTGATTTTAACCACTTGCTCTCTCCAGGAGCTGTTATCTACTGCCCGGCAGGTGCTGAATGCCTCCTGGTGGTGAAGTACTCTCAATTCACAATGACCACATTCATAGGTAATAGTTTCTAAACTATCACAGTTGGTAGTCTAAGTTTAGGACTTTCAGTTTCAACCCAAAGTATACAAGTGTACCCCAAAGTACACAGAAGACAATGGAAATACCCCAGCTGATTTTGGCAGAAGTTGAGAGTAGGAATCTAATCAGGCAAAGAACTTGAGGGAAAGGCTTATCTCGGAAAACTCACAGTTTTGAATTCACATCATGCCCAGTATGCTGAGTTCCCATCAAGACACATGAAATTCTCCAAAGTGCATTGGCCTCTGTGAGCCAAGAGACTCAGGAGACGTGTGCGCTAGAAGAGAACAGAGTTTTAACAACAAAAAAGTCACTCTGTCCAAAAAAAATCTTTAGTGGCTCCAGAGGAATGGAGACTAATCCTTTAACCTCACAAGATTTCTCAGTTTGCAAACTATTTGCAAATACATGTCTTTTAAACTGCATAGGTCACATTCTGCAAGAAACAAATAAAACCAAAATACAGCTGCTTGGCAAGTTGATATATTCAGGGGAAAACAGGTGAAGCTTTCCAAATTAAAATTCAAACCTCAATCATGCTTTCTGCAAACTATACAAACCTTTTCGCACCTCACACATTAATCAAAGCTATTGATTCATGGCAAAGTTACTGGTAGGGTATGAGAAGATACAACTAGGGTTGGTTTGTTGTTTGTTGTTGTTTTTTAAGATATGAACTGGTCATATCAAAACAACAAGGGGAGTTAAATCCCTTGTTTAAAGGCACCGGACTGTAATTTCGTGGAGATGCATAAACAGAAACGTTTCTGCATACTCTTAACATAATTTACTTTTTTTTTTTTAAACTGCACATGCAGGAGTCTTCTAATATATTTCTTTGCTTCAGATCAAAGAATATCATGGGAGAAATCACAAGTCACTTGGATCAATCAAAGCTGATTGTAAGAATTTCTGACCCGTGTGGTTATAAGTAGGGTAGTAAGAAAGATTGGCATTTGGGATTAAACACATTCACTCAGATCCTGACACTTTGGCAGAAACCATCTACAAAAGAAAGTACTCTAAATGTAAATTCTCCAATTTCAAGGTCAGTTTTTAAGCTGGGGGGGGGGGAACCCTGCAATATTTACAAGGCCTAGAGACTTACAAAATGCAAGAGAATCAGTGCTGCAATATTTAACTACTTCTGTTTGTGTAGCTAATTTTGTTGACATTTTATAAAGCTATGTTCATTCAACCTTTTGGTTCTTCTCATGTTTTATTTTTTATTAAGGCAGTCACAGCTCAGCATTGCTGGAAAGCAGTTAAGTTTCACTGGCTGCCATGAGAGCCTTTCTGTGGAACCAATACAGAGGAAAGGAAGGGCAGCAGTGAATTACTCCCCCCGTAGAGTTCAGTACAGTGACTGTCCTCCACTGCCCATCAGTCTAAAAAATGAGCACAGACACCAGCCTGAGGAACCAAAACTGTTGTATAACATATGCACCGAATCTTCCTACCCTCCAGAATCCAACCTACAAGCTTTCAGCATCAGAAGCCTTACCAATTTCAGCAAAGCATTGTCTCTGCAATTCACAGCACGAAGAAAAAAAAAAAATCCACAGATTTATGTGACTCCATCGGTATCCGATAACAGGAGAAGGAAAGAATGAGTATAAGCTTAGATAAAAGGAGAACAATACCAGCTAGCAAGAGTGCAGCATATTCAACCTATGAATTAGCACAAAAATTGGTATGTAGGCATGTAGGCACAGATTCAAGCTTAGTTTAATTTTTCAAAATAAATGAATAGCCCACTGTTCATATGAGCATTTTATTATGGCTGTCCCTTACATTGTCCTGACGATGACTTGCAGTGGCAATGCTGAACCCACAGGAGCGTGTTTGACAGCGGCCTGGCTATGGTTTCTGTTCAAAGGTAAGGGCACTAAACGATCTACTGCAGTGGGCCACCACACTGGGAACTAAGACAAGAACTGCAAGAACTCTCTTTCCCTGGTAACGGTCATCCACCGAGTCAGACACCAGCATGATCCAGAGACTGACCTTGACTTGACTTGAAGAGTCTTCATGTGGTTATCTATGTACTAAGGCATTGTTTTGCGTGATCTACATTCACTGAGTTTGACTAACCTTTTTATATCAGCATAGCTATCTTCCTCTCTCTTACGAGCAAGGTCCCTAAAGTTTCCCAAGATGCTGGATCTAATCTTGCATTCATCCCAATAGCTTGTTTACACTGTATGCTGCTAAAATATTCCTTTCCAGAGCAAGTAAGCAAGACGTTACAGCTGCTTCTTCAAATTTAAATTAAATTAAAACAATTCTATCATCCTCATACCTTTAATAACACAAATAACCAGAAAACTTGCTGCCTTATCCTATGCATGTAAGTTCATAATGTATAATGGCCATCGGGAAACAATGACATGCCAGATTAAGTATCCTCACAACATACCTACAGAACACAACACAGAGATCTTCAAAATCTGATTTCAATACTGCCTTCGAAATTAAAACTATTAAAAAACACTGTAGTCAATGTTTGAGATGAGCATTGAAAACATCCAATCTACACCTGCAATATTACTTTAACAGGAGTATCTGTGTTCAGTTCATCTGCTGCTTGAGTAGATTTGCAGGTTAACATCTCTGCTTGCGAGGTGGTCTGAAAGGAGATTAAAGATCTCACTGAAAGCACAGGAACTAATGATTGTACGTGTCATTGTAGATCAAACATGTAATTACCCTGTTTGAAGATATGCTTCAGTAATGAGGATAGCAGATTTTCCCCAGGCACACAGTTTTAAACAAGCTTTCCTCTAAACTCCCAATATGATCCCTCTCTTCATGCCCACCTCTAATAACTACCCAGGTGAAAAAGAAAGATGTTACAGCTTTTCACAAGGCAAGAAAAGATAGCTTTTTCTCAAATAAATAGGTTATTATCTGCGTGCCTGTATTAAATGCACCAAGCAGGAGCTTTTGATGTGGCTGCCAATACTGTGGATGATTTATCGGGCCTCATGTCATCTGAGCTGGATGGAGTTCAAAAGCGGCGGCCAGTGGGAGTCCCTGGCTGCTCAGACCCAGTGCAGACATCAGTAAACAGCCCATCCCAACCAGAAAAGATTAATTACCTCCTGACCACACATCTGAGATGCTCACCGGTCAGAAGGGTACACAAGGAGAACAAAAGAAAGCCAGAGCACAGAGCTCCGCGGCCGCGGGGCCACCACTCGGGACAGGACGGGACAGCCCTGCGCTCCATGGATGGGCAATGCAGCAGGCCGGGCCAGCGACCAGCAGACAAGGACAAGGATGAGGACGGGGATGGGGAAGGGGCCGGAGCTGGCCCGCCTGAGGCTTAGCCCAGGCCATGGCCCGCTGAAATGGAGGCGGTGGGCTGGGCAGAGCGGGGCAGGCCCCGGTGAGGCCTGTCGGTGCCCTCGTGGCCCAGACAGCATTGCTGACAGGGAACAGTCCTTCTGCCGAGGATCATGTGGAGAAAGCAAACGTAAATGCAAATTTTTACATTCATTTAATTTTAGTTTTACGTTAATTTTATGGCCATGACTTTTGGAACAGAACTGTGAATTAAAACACCTGAGTCTGGTAGCATCATCTACACAATTTTAATTTCATTACTATATTAAAACCATAATCCCATACCCTTCCTCAGACTCTTTCTCAGGACACAAAGCACTTTTCACACACCCGGAAGAGTGTTTCTTTAGGAACCAGAGGACAGGATGCATCTGTATTCAGAGGCGGGCAGCCGCGTTCCCTGCTCACGTTTCTCCCTCCAGGCCCCGCAGCCCTGCAAGGAGCCGGCGAGTGTCTGTACATGGCAGCTGGGAGACGCATTCAGGGAATGTCATATTTCATTCCCTCCCGAGAAGCTCGTTTTTTCTGTCTGCAATTAGCACTCAGCACTAAGCCAGCACTCCCTGCGATGGGCAGCACCCACAACTGACACTGTTTAACATTTTCCAAAGCATCTTAAAGAGCTGAGAAGAATCAATATGGATGGCAGGAGGTGATAACTTCCACATCAAAAAGAGAGCTTTTTACCTCAACTGGTTCTAGCAATCTGCCCAGGCAAAATCTGCATCAATTTAATTTGTTTTCTGTGGTACGATGCTAACTGGCAATACCTGTCACAATGCAGAAGATATTTAAAAGGACCAGCTTTTTAGTGTAGCTGTTGATAACGGCAAAACAGCTTGTTTTACTCTAGATGCTATTCTCTATTGCTATACATACTCAACAGCATATGAAAGAGTCTTATTGTCTCTTGATAAGATTTTTACATTGCTGTAGTTTCACTGAAATCAGCTAACCTTCTCTTAAGCAATAACAGAGAAGTAAGAGCAGACACAGGACCAGTAAATCCAAGGTGCATTGTGAAGTCAGTCATGCACTTCTGAAAGTTAACAAGGCCATTAATTTCCACGGGAGTAAAACTGAACTCTGACGGGATTACTGCCGTGAGATTTTGCCCCTGGGAAACGGAAGTGGAATCTCTTTTCCCATGACCAGCTGCCTTGTTCTTTCTACATAAGTAGAAAAATTTATTTAAGCTTTATCAGAGTTCCATACTAAAGCACCAAGGTTCAGGCTGTATGCCTGAATGCGTTTGCTTATACGTATGAGAGAATCTCAGTCCTCTTTATGCATATTCCTCTGACATACTGCTTGGTTTCTTGGAGAGTGGTATACAGCACTGCATTGCATAAAGCAGATGTGACTTATAGTCCCCATATTAATATTTGCATAAATACACTAACTATTCAACAACACTGATTGTGTTTTCAGAATCAATTGATGCTTTGCTGGGAGCTTGTCCAATTCATTACAATGGAACTTGAGTGCCTGACTATGGCCTTGAGCCACAGAAGAATTGTACCTAAGTGAGTTATTTTGAAAATTCCCAGCGAGGCACTCAAGAGAGTCAGCCCTTTCAAAGGCTGTCCAACAACCCACTGAGACAGCCATTAACAAAACTTTATCATACTATATTAGTTGCCCTGTTATTAACCTGTATTTCACAGTCTGGCAAAGGACATCACTCACTTTAAAGCTTATTTGAAGAAACTGATTTATATCACAAGCTTCAATCAGATGCCAGAGTTCTTTATTGCACTGGAGGTACTGTGATCACATCCAGAAACTGCCATATTTGCTTTAGAAGACCAGTTAAGACTACCTGAAGATGTGCTACTGTGACTTACTGTGTAAGTTAAGACACACTAAGTCAACGTAAACTTTGCCCTAATGTCTAAGAACTTGAATATATTGCATATTACAGCAGAATTTTCTGCATGCTCACTCAAGCACAGTTTACTTAATTTTTAAGCACTCAGCTTTAGAAGCTATCTGTAGCTCTGAAGAGTACATTGGAAATACCACACTGAAATGTAAGATAACAGTCTGGTTCTGGCTCTGAGTGTTAAGCACTGTCAGAATGCTCAATTCTGCATAAAAGATCCAGATAGTTAAGATTTAATTTGGAGCACATAAGGTTAGGTTAAGACAAGCTGAGAAACTAGAAATATTTTACTGAAAGTGCTGCATAATTTTGTGCTTACAGCCTTATCCCAGGACTCTGACTCAGTGCTCATTTTGTTGTGCATGCAGGAGGCACGGGTACACACAGCATCTGCTCCAGAGAACCCGGTAACGACAGGGACTTCTTTCCAGATGTAGCAGTACTTGCTGCTGAAGATGTGAACTGGGATGTTCTCTTATCTCAGAGTTGTTCTTTCACGCTTCAAAAACTCTGGCAGATGCAACTGCACCAAGTCACATCTGCAGGTTTTTCTGTGCATAAATTACGACAGAAGCCATAGCTTTTTCAAGGGAAAATAGTTTTTGACAAAAGTACAGGGCTCTAGGAGCTCAGTGACTCCTCAATCCAGCACTGGGCATGTGTCATCTGGTCAGTTTTGACAGATTCCCACCCCTTCTGCCTGGTTATTAAAGAAAAATGAGACAGTGGGCAGCCTTGTGCCCTGTGAAGCAAGTCCTTCACAGTGAATTAAATTCTTGGATAGACTTGGATCTCATACATTTCTGTTAGCTTTCTTTTTCCAACATGAATTTAAAATAACATATTCCTACACAGATAAGAGATGCTGACATGCCGCTTTATCACAAATTTTAGTATTTTATTTATTTTTTTATTACTTCTCTATTTAAGAAAACAATAAGACAATCCGATTCTGACACAATCAGACACACGATCTGGTACCACACAGTGAATTGGCACAGAAGACATTAAAAGAATTTGGCCAGCAAGAAGCTGTGAAGAAAAAGAACAACGTGAAAACATTTTGCAAAGGGCCTTTAAGAAGAACTGGCATAATATGGAGAGAAGGGATAGCATAAGGAGGAATAAAATGAGGGAGAGTACGAATGTTGCGTGCACCTCGAGTGCTGGTCTGCAAAACAGCCAAATCAGTCTCACAAGGAAACAGTGCACATGTGGGAGGGAATGGCCAGTATCTGCGATGGAAGAACAAACTAAAAAGCAAACAACAGCAAACAAAAAACAGGTACATAATTCAGGTACATAATTCAGATTAGAATTGCATAAAAAAAATCTTTTGCTGACACTGATGCATAAAACACATCAGTATGGTGTTCTTTAAAATTGGGTCCTGCCCTCTCAATGTAATTTCTTTTGACTCCTGTAAATAAAGGTATCATCCACTATTTCGTTCAAGATCTCAGCTTTGTGATTCAGTCCCATCACAATTTGCTTGAAGGAAGCTGATAATATGCCTAAAGATACAGAAGCCTTTTGCAACAACTCCTGATGTGCACAAAACACATGCAGCTCCCCTGCACTGGTTTCTGCAGCTGCCACACCAGGAATACTAGCATTCCTTATGAACAGGGTTGGCCACTAGAGATGCAGACTTGCTGCTTGAAAAGTAAGACTATTCCCATTTTCCAAGGAAAAAAAAAAAAAAAATGAGGGAACCATTCCTTCCATACATCATTCGCTTTCTGTGACTTCATTCCCTAAAGTTTGAGTCATTTTGCACTGACTTGTTCAGGCTGAGGAAAAAGAAAAAGCTCATTAAAAAAGTAGACAAAAAAATTGAAAAGCAAAATAAGAGCACCAAATTATGAACTCTAATACAGCCTGGATTAGTGTGCGCACTGGAAAAATCTGTGGATATTTGACTTTGTAGGCCTGGCTTTCTTCAAGGATACAGCATTGTAAGCAATGTTGAGTTCCAGGGCCTAGACTTCTACTTGATTTGAATGGTATTTTTGCCTGAACGAAGATCTCAGTATTGAAGTTTGGAACTCTGAATTTTACACTAATACACTGAACTAAGGTTCAGGAGAGCTGGTTTGTTTCGTTGTGCTACCACAGATATTTATGTACTTTTGTGAAAGTCACCTACTGATCATCCGGCAAACGTGTCCCTCTCTCCCCTGAGACCCTCTGGTTGCAGGTGTGCCTCCCGCTACCTTGCTGCCCAGCCAGCCAGCCATCCCAGCTGCACCTGAAAAACAGGTCTTCCTCAGGTAAGCCAGTTACCTGCTCTCATGGCTAAAAGTATGATTCCAGCAAAAGTGAAACAAACATAAACATCATGTTAATGAATGTAACCTGACTACTGTGAATTACATACACTTTGAAAAGCACACAAACTATACAAATGAGATGTAGAGCAACAATGCCTTTCCTCCTTGCTTGTTCAAAGTTAGGTTATATCATATAAATGAATGTTTGGAATTGAACTGCTAAAAAACAAACTGAAATTGTGTTCCATTTTTGGTATGTATGATTTGCTGTGAAGACCCAGTTCGAAAGTACTTTCTGCATTCAGCTTTCCTCTTCTTAGCACTACTGAGTTGACACTCAACCACACTTTCTTGCTAAAATATAGTTTCACTTAACAAAAAGCTCCCTTGATTCTCCCCAGTGATGAATTCCATCTAAAGCAATGTCTTTCAATATCAGACACGTGCCAGAATTTGCCAGCAAAACACAGAGATCAGCATGGGTTTGTATAGCCATTGTATTTTCCGTAAGGCAGCCCCATTAAATCACAACCACATTATAATGTAAAATATTCCACATGTTCTTCAGCAACTTTCTGGAAGGAGAACTTTGTATTTTTTGTCATTTAATACTCTGTTTCTCAGAAGCATAGTAAAAGCTGGGGTTTAATTACAATACACATAGTGTATCCCTAGATGAATACCCTTTTCTTAAAACTTTGACAAGGTGCTTTGTACATTTAAAATGTTTTTTTATTTTAATACAGATTTTCAAGTATGTGTTTTTGGAAAATGTTCTCAGAAGAAATTTCAATCCCTTTTCTACCACAAGTTATGGAGACTAGTACAAATCATTTAAAAATGTCTTTTACCTCATATTTACACTCACAAAAACCCAACATTGGAATGTGTCACTCCAAAAGCCTTGACGTCAGTTATCTAGTAGAAAAAAAATTGCTCATGAAAGCAATTCATCCTTTGCCCTTCAGACTGTAATTAAGATTTAGAACATATGCCTAATGATAGCCCTGCAATCCTCTCTTTATCGCTCAGGGGAACAGAATTCAGTAGGACCAGGGACAGTGTGATCTCAAGTTTTTCCTTGTTCTCAGGGTAGCACCTAAAAATGTCAGCACATAATTTAGTGCTAGTGCTCAGTCAAGGCTTTGTTATTTTTTCTGAGACCAAAAGTGTCAGGTAGTACAAGCAGGTTAGTGTTTCTTGACATAAGCTCCCATGCTGAATCAAACTAAGACCACCGACGTGTTTCACAAAGACAACCACTGAGATGATAATGAATGTCATCCAGTAGATACCTCAAGTAAAGTTCTAGATGGCATACACATAAAATCATGTTACTACCAACTTCCTGAACTTCCCGTAGTTTGTGTTACATTTCATAATTTCAGAGTATTCAGTAATTTTTTAAGTACAGATCATCATGATGTTCTTCACTACTAAGCATATGCAGTCACTTTATGGATTTAGATCACTTCCTCATGTGTTTGATTTTGAATTTGTCTGAAAAATTTTAGAACCTTTAAAAGGTATTTTTGAGGCTTTATCTTACCATTACTGCTCCAGTTATACATTTGCTATTTGCAAAGAAAACACAGCATTGGCCCATAATAGGATGTTTAGTCATCAAATCAGTCCAAGAAGTAATACAGAGAATTATTTAACAGCCAGCCACTGCAGTAACGTATCTGTCTGCCAAAAAAAAAAGTCATTTTGAGTTCATATACAAGAATACACTAAATTGTTCATCTTTCTCTTCTCATTACATCTTTCATTTTTAATCTTAAGAAAAATTGATAGTGACCCTAAACAGACTTAAATAATAACACACCCAGTGTCCACTCAAATCTGTACTACCTGGCTCTTACAGTTACCTTTTCCCAAGTATTCTGAGGTTCAGTCAATATTGAAAAATAGTCATGCTGTGGATTTTTTTCAATTTTCCATGTAGTCTTAATATGGGTTATTTTGCCATGCCAATAAATTAATCCCACTGTATATGCTTAATCCCTCTTCCTGGCTTTAGATAAACTCTGCCAAGAAAGGACTCTCATAGATACTCCAAAAGCCTTTTCTTACTTATTCCCTCTGGAAGAACATTGTGATTTAGCAAAGAATCCACTCTTTCTGAGGATAACCTCAGAAAGCATCGTATCAAGACTGTCCGCCTACTGTGATAAGCAGGCAATGGTGAGACACTTAATCCGGGCCAGGCATAGTGCACCTATTTAAATTCCGTAAATGCACAAGTTTTACCTGATGTTCAGAGTGGTGGTGTTTTTTCAGTAATGTTTGACTAGCTGTAGTTTCAGTTTCTTCTTACAGCCATCACAATAGGACAGATTTATGTACCAAAACATGGCACTATCATCAAAATAGCAGAGTACCCTCCACCCATGGAAATAAGAGGCAAGCCATCTGAGTAACTGAAAATCCTATTTTCAATATATCATTCTTAGAGAATTATTGTTGATATGTGTGTAGAAACAAGTGTGTAGAAAGAAGTGTGAAGCACTTAATTAGTTTTCTTGATTCTGCAAGAACAGGGATCTTCACATATTTTTACCAAAACAGTCTAGCAGATTTGATTTGTCCTAGAACGAGGCTGATGAGAAAAGGTAAATACTTGGGTACTCATACTACAGCTTCTGTTTGGCACCATGGCACAGAGACAGATGTAAGCAGATTCATGCTGACTTCTGATGCTTTGGCTTTCCTCATAGAAAACTGAAACATTTGGCAAAATTAACATTTTTCCAAGAAAAATACCAGTTCTGTGGAAAGTGCAAAACCTCAGTAAAAAAAAAAAAACCCAAACATTTTGGCTGAAAATTCCCACTCAGTTCCACACATAAATGACAGTCTTGTTTGAAGGTTCATGTAAAGTCTGTTGCCAGGCATTGTCGACTTCCTTGTGGACTTTCTTACACACTAAAAGCACAATCCAGCATCTTTCACGTTATGTGGATTACATGGATTTCCTCTCATTTCACTCTATACCTTGAAGCCAATCTTCTTATCTTTTAAATGGACAGCAGACAATAAGCAAAACAGTAGCAAGAAATTATTAGCAATTGCTTAGGCAGATTTATTTGTGACTGACACAACGGCCAGAAGATTTATCCATAAGAAAGCAGCAACAGGTTGTAAGTCTGTCCAAACCTATCCAGAGTGTTACACCCTGTATTTGGCATAGCTATTCTTTCTGTATTTTTTTTTTTTGTGGAAGAGGTTTAGCAACTATATCAAATACGATCACCAATGATTCCTGAGGCATCGTATTTCAGATAAACAGGAGTATTTCTGCAAAAGAATGTGGGGTTTATGTGACATTGTTAAAGAGCTTGTTTCCTGAAACAATACTGATTCTTTGCTAATTTGGAACATAGAGATGGAGTCACAAATGTGTAACACAAGCACAACTGCCACAAACCCGTGGCAGTTGAATAGTTGAATAATCTGTGTGTCTCACCCATGGTATCTAAACTCAGCTGCTGTTTGCCACGCACAGATAGAAAGAATTTTGTGGCTGGACCGTAAACAGCCATAGTAACGCAATTACTAATGTGCTGCATGTTCAACCAACTGATCTCTGAGGAATATAAAACTGAAAAGAGTCGGAAACAAGGAGTGCCAAGTGCATTTGCGGCTTAGTGGGAAAAATTCAGATGCTGGACAGAAATCAGCAATGCTAGTAAATGTGGCGGTGTTGGTAGATAATACTATTGAATAAGAGGCAGAGAGGGGAGTAAGAAGCTATGGGGCTTCTTCCAGTGCCATTTGCAAGGTGCATTTAGAATCACGGCATCACAGAATGGTTTGGGCTGGAAGGGGCCTTTAAAGGTCATCTAGTCCAACCCCCCTGCAGTGAGCGGGGGACATCTTCAACTAGATCAGGTTGCTCAGAGCCCCGTCCAACCTGACCTTGAATGTTTCCAGGGTTTTCCTCAAAGTTCCTAAATTTAAACTTTGTGCAAGCAGTGATGTACTACAAATTTCCGACAGCTTAGAGGGTTCATGTTTAACTTCTAATCTTGGCTGCATAAGGATATAATAACTTGGTATTAATTAAAGCATCTGTTAAAATACAATTGTAAAGTTTAGCAGCTCAAGAGCTATTAGAGAGCTAGGTAGTCATGTGTTAAAGTATCTACTAACCTTTTCTAACGCATACTTTCAGTAGGAACATGCCATCAGTCAAGTTTACCACTGTTAAAAACACCATTTAGCAAAATGTAAGGAGCTGAAGTATTGATGGACTTGATCTAAAAAGGAAGACAAAATCGTTCCCCAAAAAGCAAACTTCGTAGCAGTTTCAAAGTATCATCAGCCAGTTTTTTGGAGGGATCACGCACGAATTTCCCCACGATGGCAAGTGCTGGCTGTTCTGTTCCTTATTTGCAAGGGCTGGCTATTTTGTAGTGTGCTCTCGCTGGGGCACCGGAGGCCCCGGCGGGGCAGCGGTGCCCGGGGCAGGGGGGAGCGGGGCGGCGCTGCCGGTGCCGCAGCACCCCCGGCGCGGCTCTCTCCGGCCCGGGGCGCGGCGGCGGCGGCGGCGGCGGGCGTCTCGCTCCGAGCCGCGCCGGCTGCGGGGGGCACGGGCGGGCTGGCAGCTGGTCGGGCGGCCCGGCAGCTGGTCGGGCGGCCCCGGCCCCCCCGCCGCGCATCGCCCGCGCCCCCCACCAGCGCGGCGGCGCCTCCCGGGAGGAGGAGCCGGCGGCGGCGGGGCTCTCCCCGCCCGGCCCGGCTCTGCCCCGAGGTAGCGGCCCCGCCGGGGACTGCGGCCGCCAGCGCGGCCCGGCGGGAGCCGCCACTGCCGCCGCCGCCGCCGAGAAGGTCGCGCAGGTAGGGGCGGGGCGAGGCGAGGCCTCTGCCGCCGGGCGCCCCCTCGCCAGGTGCCGGCGCGGCCGCGGGCCCCGCTGCCGGGCGCAGGTGGGGACGGGCAGCCGGGAGCCGGTCCCCGGCCGAGGGCCCGGGAGAAGCGCTGCGGGGGGCCGCGGAGGCGGGCGGGGGCGCGGGGCCGCAGCGGCCGCTGCCGCCGCACGGCGGCTCTGCGCGCGGGCTTTGAAATTAGTTAATTTTGCTTGGAATAATTACTGGCAAGAAAGGAGCTGACGTGTTCTTTCCCGAGGATAAATTGCTAGCAGATTTATAAACACTCTGCATACCCGGAGTCATGAGGTAACGACAGCCAAATATTACAGTTTCCACGTTTGCTTCCTTCAAAAATTAAAACTTTACCTGTAAGCAGCAACTCATGGGGCACATCGCACTGAGACAAAGAAACTGTGAGGCTCTTTCTTTAAAGTGAATTTTAGACCATTACACAGATCTAAATATTGCGGGGAAAACCAAGGGGTTTGGGTCTGTTTTGCGGGTTGGTTTTTCTTTCAAGTTACAAAATTATTCTTGTTCTTGTAGTTAAAACTGAGCAACTCAACACAGATGTCACTATAAATGCTTGTGCGTTTTGTTTTCCTTGTCTGAATCCATTTGTTCACTTTTGCTGTGGAGGATGGTAGTGTAGTATTTTCCTACAGGATGAAGGCAATACGCAGAGGCAGACCCTGGTGGCTGGGGACCCTCCTTGGTGCCTGCCTGGCTGCTCTCCCCGGCAGTATCGCCTGTCCCAGGCTCTGCGCCTGCTACATCCCCACTGAGGTGCACTGCACATTCCGGTACTTCACAGCCATCCCACCGCACATCCCTCCAAACGTGGAGCGCGTCAATCTGGGGTATGTTTAACATCAAGATTTTAAATATTCTGACCGGTTACCTTTCAACACTTTGCAAAGCAATAATTAAGAGTTTCCAGACTTAGGGCTAAAAATTAACCAAAGCAATAAATAAATCTTAAGAGCTTAATGTTCTGCAGTATTCAGAAGTGGTTGCAATCACAGCTAGCAAAGCCTAAGACCACCAACACTAAGTGGAAATTTTGGGGATGTGTCACAGGGCATGTAAGAACTTCAAAAAGTTTTGAACTTAAATGCATTCTTTTATGTTACCCAAACATTTTGCATCTGTAACATGGAACTCAGAAGGAGTCTGAAATAGAATTCTTTCTGGGAGATAGTTCAGAGCTCAGACAGTGGCCTGGAAAATTAGTATGTGTATTAAAATCCTCAGAGACTTTGCTGTGACTTTAGAATGTCACACAATGCTATGCTTTTGTCTATTGAGTTTATGGGAAATAACACTTGTCTGAATATTTCACCCTCCAAACTGGTTCCGCTCTGTGAGTGGTTAAAAGGAACAGGGAATAGATTATACCCAGGCTTGGCTGGCCCATTAACGCAGTTTCCAGCAAGTGTCCTCTGTCATATAATCAAATGATGAGACCAATCAGCAATATTTGACTGATCCTGGCATCACTTTTGATACGCATAACCTTTGAATCGTCCATATGTGTATGCAGAAAATATAAAAGGAAATTTTCATTGAAGTCTTCTCCCTCATCTGCCTTCTGCTTCCGGGCAGCATATCCAGACCCCCAGCTCCTGACTCCTGTCTGCCCTTTCCTTCCATTGATTTTGTCAATGTTGTCCAGTAGTGCTGTATATGAAGTCTTACAATTAAGTACCAGTACTTTTAGAGGACTATGGGTTACCTGAGGTGGGGGCATGTGTTTGAAATACATTAATTACTACTACAGAAAGGCCATCTATCTGACTGGTGAATTAATCCAATTTATTTGTCACCACGGGGCATAGGAGGTGTGACTCCAGCATGAGCAGAGTCCCTGCGTTAGCTAATCAGGTCATGCAAGTGTGATAGTAGTCACAAAGTCAAAGGCATCACAGAATAGGTACTCGGCAATTGCGAGGCTTACACAATACCTACTAATTCTGGGATAGCATAGCATCACCACTGTCAATACTCACGCTAGCTAGACTTAGATACGACTGCTGGTCAAACCTCCTGTAGCAGTGCAGCTCTCACTTAAAGGGCTCTCTGTTTCATTTTTGGTTCCCTGTTTAAATCCAGCCTAGACTATCCATACTGTATGTATGCTCATGGAAATCAGGGGAGGCCGAGGATACGTCTGCATTAACAAGTAGTGTGCACCACTGAACACCTGTGGAGTGAAAATAAAACTCAAGATGTACAACTGAAAAGGGCGGACAGCATAGTCCAGCCAAGGACCAGGGAGGGACTGCAAGACACTCTGCAGAACCCACCTGCACCATGGCCTAGCCACAGCCGTCGTCATTCAGGTCCCAGGAGGAGGGTCACACCCCAGTACCCTTGGTTTTACCTAGTTCTCAGGGGACAGCAAAGGAGGCTCTCTTTTGTTCATGGACCTCTCTGTGATACCGCAGTGTTGGGAAAGCCCTCGATTGAAAGAGGCATCAATGTGTCACCAAGTTCTACCATTAGAGGAGCTCCTTGCTCTTCAACACTGAAGCCCAAAACTGGCATTCTTGTCTGCACATTTTTGAAGTTATTTTCCCTATCCACTGTGAATACAGTCTTCAGAAAGCTGCCCTGGAAAAGTCACCAAATTTTGTGCTAACATGAAGGAATGACTTAAAATTTCCCCTTAGCAACCAGAAGTGCTATCTACCTTCATGCATTTCCAAAGAGTTGTTCTTTTGTTTTGGGTTTGTTTGTTTGTTTGTTTTAAAACTTGTGAAGTTTAGCTGTTTAACTAAACCCAGGTCTGGGATGAAATGTTTGTTACAGTTACAACAGCTTGCTTAAGCTGATGGAAACAGATTTTTCTGGCCTGGAGAAACTGGAGTTACTGATGCTGCACAGCAATGAGATAAATACAATCCCTGATAAGGTGTTCAGTGATTTATATTCATTACAGGTAAGAACTAAATGTAGGAGATGACCTAGTCTTAATTTTTGTTACGACTTTTAAATAATGCAGTAATACTGATAAATGGAAGCAGACCAGCGGTCTGTAGCATTTTGGTTTCCTGTTTCTTATTGTATCCACATGAAAGACGAGGGCCTTCAAGATACAGTATCCTAATGGGAAATGTCTTGCCTTCCCAGGTGGGCATTCAGGTACAGTTTACAGAGTGTGATGAACATATTGGTAGATACCTGTCAGCAATATCTTAACGGGCAACTGCAGTTGAAACTCTCTTTCACATGAGAGAGAAAGATTGCAGAGCTCCGAGTACTGCATCTGTGGTAGGAAACTTGTCTTTAGTTAATTTGTTAGTCAGTAATTTTTTTTTTTTTGAGGATTGTTTTCCATCCAGATTTCCCTTTCCCTTCAGTACAGTATAGTCCTGTTCCTTTCTCTCCTTCGTTAAAAAAAGGCTCCTACTGAACAGAAACTGAACATATTACATATAAACATTTTAATGCTTTAAAAAAACTACAGTTCCTTGGTTTTATAATTTAACATATATTTGTGGACTTTTAAAATGTAGTATTCGATGCCTGTTTTGTTCTTTAACTGAAATATTACGTATTTATAAAATATTACCTATATTTATGTATATTGTAAAAATTAGTAAATTTACAGTGTCATACAGGGATTCTGGAGCTATCTCGGTATCTCACTGTGCCATGTGGGTATTCATATATAAAGCAGTACTTACATGATTATTTAGGAACAACCATTCCCAACTAATTCGATGTACAGGTAACACTTATTCTCCAGCTAAATTTCCATCTAGAGCTGTTATTAACTGCTATAGAGAAGTAATAATGTTGTAGCTGTGATGAACTAAGAACATGAGACACTTGAACTGTTCAGACAGAAAACACGGTATTGGCTCAATTGCTGGTTTTAGAGGATTAGGGGGCAGGGGTGGGAAGGAAAGGCAGAAAGCAGACAAGCTTTGGAGCATACAGGTCTTCAGGTTTCATTAACCCTCACAAAGGGGAGTTCTGTGCCTGAAAGGTTGCTTGTTAACTCCTTGCAACTGAGTTAATAAAATAAGCTTTATGGAGTTGTATAGCTTTTCCTCCCTCATCAACAAGCAACACAGTTATAGATAGTTTTAATGGAATTGTATTTGGCAGATAAACTTGCACGTTATTGTGATTTTGTACTTTTTCTCCTGTTAATTTTCAAAATACAGAATTCGTGACTGTAACAATGTAATTCTAGCAGGAAAAGTAACAACAAAAAGGCTGTCTTGGGTACCGTATTTAATACTTCAGCAATGTGCCAGATTTGTTCATCTCATAGTTACGAATTTGACTTTTAACCTGTCAGCAACAAAATAGCACCTGAGAGTTGAGTTTTGGCAAGTACACATCTCACGTGACACAAATCCTGAAACTGGGGACACACCTAGCAGTTCTGTTGGTTAAACATCAAACAAAATAGACTGTAGCATGCATCTTTATACAGATGCATCCAGCCAGTCATAACACTGGCTGGAACAAAAATCATTTCCACAGTTCATGGTCAAATTCTGCTTGCCCTTTTCATAAGCGTGGTTTAATTGGGATTTTTTGAATGAGAAATAAGCATTGCTTTATTTTGTGTTTTAGTCACTGCGTTTTGTAAAAGTGGCTGCAGAAGTGTCACCCTGATGGACTGTTGGAACAAGAAGGCATCCTTGTAGTCCTGCAACTAACATTGCATTTAAAAATAATTCCTTCTACTAAGTTTTTCCAATCACTTGCATTACTGGTCTGGTGAAGTACTTTCATTTCACAGAGTAACCATCAATCAAAATTTGTTAGGAGTCTTACAACAGTATAACATGGGTTAATATTATACACTCACTACTTTTTCATCAACAGGTCTTAAAAATGAGTTATAACAAGGTCAGAGTACTTCAGCAGGATGTTTTTTATGGTCTAAAGAGCTTGGTACGGTTGCATATGGACCACAATAAAATTGAATTTGTACATCCCAATGTTTTCTATGGACTCACATCACTGAGGTTGGTCCACTTGGAAGGAAATTTACTTAAGCAGCTGCATCCAGATACTTTTGTCACCTTGCGCTATAGCCAAGTATTTAAAATATCCTTCATGAAGCACATATATTTGTCTGACAATGTGTTGACTTCACTACCACAAGAAATGTTTTCCTACACGTCTGAGCTAGAGAGCATTTACCTTCATGGAAACCCATGGTCCTGTGATTGCAATCTACAGTGGTTTGCAGAATGGGCAAAAGAGAGACCAGGTGAGCTGAAGACTTTGTTTATGCTTTTTAATCATGTTATAGCATCTTACTCTTTTTGATAAAGGTAATTTTCCTTTATTTATTTATTTATTCTCCCAGAAAAAGCTGGAAGACAGGATTTTTGTAGGTGCATGTAATCAGGATAAACAGATTAATACCATTCAGTTTCCCAGATTAAATGAATCTAGTCGTCTTAACCCATTCCCAAGTGCAGCTTTCCTTAATGGAATGTTTTCCTTGGCCAGTCCAAAGTTTCTGTGCACCAGGAGAATCCACAGGGAATAAGGAAGCTAATTTTTATGTAACTGGCAAGAGCGAAGGCCACATTGCACTCGACTCTTCAAAAAGAAATAAGGAACGGGACTCAAGGACTTTCTCTGTTGCTGCCCTGCGTAGAGGTTGCACACGGTAGCGTAGTGTTACCCCCAAAGTGCAAGAGCCTGTGTCTCTCAGAACAAAGCTATGGCCACGTACCACAGCAGAGCCCTCCTTGCACGGTGTAAAACCACTGGGACAGAAGGGCGCCATACTGAGCTGCCATAGCAATAGTCCTTAAGCAGTTTCATCAGAGAAAATTCATAGGTTTTCGTAGGGTACTTTAGGTTTTCATAGGTTACTTCAAGATAAACTTTGTTAATATTTTATTCAAGAGAACAACTTGCTGGTAGCTATATGTCTTTATCAATACTAAAAATTGCATCACAAAAGCTTACTGCATTTTTCTCCCCTTCAGATGTTACAAAGTGCAAAAAAGACAGAAGTTCTGGTGCTGAGCAATGCCCAGTTTGTGCTAGTCCCAAAAATCATAAAGGGAAAAGCTTAGTGGATATTCCTTCTGCATCTTTAACCTGCACTAAGCCAGCCATACATGACTCCCTGAAATTTAAAAACCTCACAGTACCAGATGATGGGGATTTCAGTTCCGTATCTCCCAAGGACTTCATAGCTCCTATAGGATCCATGATATTGAACATGACTGACCAAGCAGGAAGTCGAGGTAACTTGGTTTGCAACATCCAAAAACCTAAAGAAATGTCTCCCATCTCATTTGACAAAGATGGCAACAGTACAGTACTCAAAACATCATTCTCGGCATTTCTTGTGTGTGGCATTGATTATGAACATATTCAGCAGCTATGGAGCATACTGGCACTGTACAGTAATTCTCCCTTAAAACTGGAAAGGAATGTCCTAGCAACTAACATGCCTTTTTACAAATATAAACAAATCTACTCTGAAAAAGATGAACTTTTTACCAATATAGAGACTGAACTGAGAGCTGAACCGTCTTGGTTAATGCAAAGCAAAGTGGCATTACAGCTAGACAGGACAGCAACCACGCTTAACACATTGCACATCCAATACTTTACAGATGCTCAGATTATTTTGCCCAGTGCTGACAAAAAACAGGAGAGAAATAACTGGACCATCATCTCCAGGAACAACAAAACACAAACGGAGCACACTGTTTTAGTCGGGGGGACTGTAGAACTGGAGTGCCAAGCAACTGGCGAACCAGCTCCTGCAATAGAGTGGATATTGGCTGATGGAAGCAAAGTTAGAGCTCCTTATATCAGTGAGGATGGAAGAATCATAGTAGTTAAAACTGGAACGTTCACGTTACGGACAGCTGATACTTTTGACACTGGGCTTTATCACTGCATAGGCACAAATTACAATGATGCAGATACTCTCACATTCAGAATTACTGTCGTCGATCCTTACGTGGAACACAACAGTGTAAATGGAGCCCAACTTTCTACATTTGTTGGCAGCACGCTCTACCTTCCCTGTACATCCACTGCTGTTCCAGATGCTGCCATTAGCTGGGTGTTACCTGAGCATGTGATTCTTCATCATTCTGCAAGAAACAAACATATTTTTGACAACGGTACCTTGAGAATACAAGGGGTAACAGAACGAGACAGTGGCTACTTCAGATGTGTTGCAGCCAACCAGTATGGTGTTGATCTTTTGGTTTTCCAAGTACTAGTTAGAAAGGACGAAACCACTCTAAAGAAAAAGCATGTAGCTGTGGGAGAATGGGAAGAGGGCAATGGCTCTGGCAATGCAATGCTGGCCTCTGCTACAAGACAGAAACATCCTGTAGCTACTCTAGCTACCTTGACAGCTAATCGGGGATCTGCTGCCTCAGCATCCAGGAATCGGGTTGCACAGAGTGCACATAAAAGGAACAGCTACGGGAAAATGACTTCCAGGCACTACAGGGACAAAATAAGCAGGCGGTTTAGAGGACACAGAAGACAGTTTGTTTCCTCAGCCAGGAGAGTCGATCCGCAGCGCTGGGCAGCCTTTTTGGAAAAAACAAAGAGGAACTCGACATTGATAGAAAAACGAGGAGAAGTTGCAACAAAACCACCTATTCAGGTCCGTAAGTTCTCAAAAGTACCTAGGGATGAGGAGGAAACATCAGGTGATCTCATATCTCCAGAAGAAGAATTCATGATACCAGTAACAGAGACAGCCACTGTATCTGCTCTGGAGAGAGCAATGGAAAGCGTGATAACTGCAGGGCCTGAGTTGACCACCAGTAACACCCCTGCTAGGAAAACCTCTCTGCTGGTTGCAGAGGCAGTAACTCCCCTACCCTCTCCTTTTTCACAGTCTGTGTCATCTGACAGCAGAAAGCCACAAACATATCTAAAACCTACAATTACAAACTCATGGGAAAGATCTGATTTAAGTCAAATATCAGCAAATGGTATAAAACAATCAACTGTATCAAATGGAGCAAGTAGAACATCTACACTCTTCCCTGCTGGGCAAAGGTTGGTATATTCTGGGGAAAGTAATAACCAGCATTTAAAATCTGTATCTATGACAGATGTTACGGACACCAGCAAGTCTGTAACTTCCCAAAACGCAGAGGACAAGCTACATGTTTTTACTGAGTCTATTGATAAGATTTCCACCAAAACAGATCATCAGATATCTGTAGTGACAGTCAGTGAACCAAGTCTTGAATTTGGTTACGTTTATTTTCATAGTACTCAGAAACCAGTAACTCCTAAGCCGCCGTTGGACTCAATTTTCATTACTCATCAGCAAATTCAGATTATTCAGGATGTTACAACTCGGACACCCCAGGCCCAGCAGCAATATGGAAGACGAAGGAAAATTTCTGGTAGGAGACGAATTGTTAGACCAGGGCATATTCCAAGTATGAAAGAGCACAGATACAATTTTGGGAGGCCAGGATCTGTCAGAGGAAGTACAGCTGTGTCTGCAGATGTTCAACTGAATATGAAATATGTATCAAATTTACCAACCTTAAATAATTTAAGCAGCTCCATCAATCCATTTAGCCCAGAAGCACCCCTGTCCTCCCCCTCTACCATGAATATGCCATTGGAGCACCCAGCAGGTACTCATCAAAACACAGCATTCCTCAGGGAAGAGGAAAACAAAGCTAGTGCAAGGCAAAAAGCCACTACAACAGTCATGCCTTTATTTACAAAAGGCACTCAAGATACTCCTCAATGGAAATTAGAGACCAGTGCTCCACTTCAGACAAATACTGATAGAGGCCAACCTTTTAGCATCAGACGACCAACAACAGCAATCCATACAGCTCATATTACAACAGAAATTACACATACCATAAGCACTAAGATATCTTCTACCCTTGAATCAGTCTCACCCAGCATTAAGCCTAGAACCTCAGCAAAAAATTCCCAAAGAGGAGAAATTACTTGGGAACGTCTCTTTGGAAATGGTGCACAAAAAGAGGTCCTTCTTCAGAAGCTACCGAAACAACAGACAGACATGTTTCTATCAACAGAGGTATTGACCATGCTTCCTAGAACTACGGCAGCATTGTCTATGTCCAAAATGTCTCCTTTGCACTTTACGCCTGTGTCAACAGGTGGGAATCACAGCAGTGGTTTCTTGTCTTTAAACAAACCCATTCATTATGGCAACGGTAACTCAGAAGAACATCTTCCCACTGCAAAACTGCAGTCTTACTCTAATCCTGCAACTAGTGCAACCAAAGAAATGCATGTAACAAGTTTGAAGCCAACAGTTATACCTATTATTACTCCTCAAACTGACAACAAAATCACCAAAAGTAAAACATTCAGAGTGGGAAGAAAGAGAGGTCAGAGGAGGAAGAGGCCCCCTAAAATATCTACTTCACAAAGCATGACTGCAGGCCAGAGCACTGCAGCAATTCCATCGGTGAATACAGCCACAGCTGTCGTGACAACAGTTAAATCATTAACTATGCCTACAAGTCTTACATCTGCAAAACCTCTCTGTGAGAGCGTAAGCGCAGTCTTAGCGACAGAAATGCCAGCGCTGTGGATCCTTAACACACCAGACACATCTCGGCACGTGCCTGCAGCAGCCACGCAGACATCAGCGACCCCTGTCACACGGAGGAACATCCAGTCAGCCACATTACCACCCAAGAGTCGTATTGCTCAGAGCCCCACCACACCAATCCAAACCACACCACTGCTTTCAAAGCCTTTCAGTGCCACAAGTGCGCGACCTGCCACAGTCTGTGCAACATCTGGGTCAGAACCTGCTCAGCAAATCAAAGCCACCACAACGGCAGGTGAAAAATCACACCCGAAAATGGAAGAGAGAGTTATCCAAGAAAACCATGTTGCACAGCCCACATTCCCAGCAAGAACTGAGTCAAGTACCAGAGCTCCTGCTGCATCCAGAGACATCTCTCCTCCCAGCCCTCAGCATCCCACCCCACTGCCAGCCCTAACAGCAGTTGTGCCACCTGCACGTACTGCAAGAACCACCTCGCCTCCGTGGGGTGAAATCAAATTCTGGCAGAAGTCCTCTGCTAAAGTCACAGAGAGAGGCAACACATTAACTGTCAATACACTGACCATACTGAAGCCATCACAGGTCACGACTCCGTATGCTCCTCTGGGGGGAAGGGACAAGGACAGTTCTGTCAAAGGCTGGTCTGAAAAGAGACAAGATCGAGAAACTACCACCAACAATCCTATAGCCATGGACTTTTTAAGCAGAAATCATTTTGCAAAGCCCAGAATAATTGGAGGAAAATTAGCTGCTTTTACTGTGCTAGCTAATTCAGATGCTTTTATTCCTTGTGAAGCTACTGGTAACCCCCATCCAACAATACAGTGGACCAAGATATCGTCAGGTATGCTTGATAAACCTCTCTAGAATTTGCCTTCTGTTATAGTCTTGTATTTGGCAGATGTTTTGTGTGCCAAACTCAAGTATTGCTTAATTTAAGAGTACTGTGAAATATGAGTGAAAAGATGAACTTTGAAACAGTGAAAAAGAAAGATATCCCAGCACACTTGCTGGAGTGTCTTACTGCTAATTATGAAACAGTTCTTTAGGAAAATAAAATTAAAAAAAAATCTATATTTAACTATAATTCTGTGCTTATTGTGAGAAGATTTCAATATTTATTGTATGTTACCTGCTATTTCAGAACAGTGGGACAAGTGAAAAGAAAAATCTTGTCTGTGGTAACAAACCACCAAATCAAGTTAAAGCTATGCCAAAATATTTTTGAATATGTAAAGCCCCATCTGTTTTATCCAAACTTTGTCTCTACTGAGGACTAAGTTCTGTTTTTGCTTTAAAGCTTTGTCACTGTATATGCAAAATACTACTATTTCTCTCTTTCTTATCAGTAGTGTCTTGGTTATTTGGGCAAAGTAGACCAGGATAGGGAAAGTGCTTTCAGCAACTGAGTAAAAAGAAACAGAAGATAGAGGTTCTGACGTGCTGCACTGTTGTCCCCTTACTTCTCTAGGGACTGATGCTCTGGAAAGCCGAGGCGATGGCAGATGGATGGTGTTTGCCAACGGCACGCTCTCCATCACCCGGGCAGGCCTGGAGGACCGTGGGCAGTACCTGTGCACTGCAGCCAACCCGCACGGCACAGCACGGCTCCTGGTCACCTTGTCGGTAGTGGCCTACCCGCCCCGCATCATTGGTGGCAGGTGGCAGCTCCTCACCGCTCACTCCGGAAAGCCCGTGGCAGTGAAGTGCAGAGCTGAGGGCAGGCCTCCGCCCACCGTCTTGTGGGTTCTAGCAAATAAAACGCACGTCTCCAACTCTTCCGCAGGAAATAACAAAGTTCACATGGAACCAGACGGCACTTTAATTATCAAGGAAGTCACTGTTTATGACAGGGGCCTCTACACATGCATGGCTAAAAACCCAGCGGGCACTGACACGCTGGTTGTAAAACTGCAGGTCATCGCGGCACCTCCCACTATTCTGGAAGAGAAGAGACAACGTGTTGAAGGAATGATGGGGGAAAATCTGAAACTCCCTTGCACCGTGAAAGGGAATCCTCAGCCCACTGTCCACTGGGTCCTCTTTGATGGCACAGTGGTGAAGCCTCTGCAGTTTGTAAATGCAAAGCTGTTCCTGTTCTCCAATGGTACCCTCCACCTCAGCAACATCGTCCCTTCTGACAGCGGGAATTACGAGTGCATAGCCACAAGCTCGACTGGCTCGGAAAGGAGGGTGGTGAGCCTCGTGGTGGAACACAGAGACACGCTTCCAAAAATAGCTACCGCCTCTCAAGAAATGACTCAGTTGAATTTTGGGGATAAGTTGCTTCTGAACTGCACAGCGACTGGGGAGCCAAAGCCCAGGATCATCTGGAGATTACCTTCTAAGGCAGTTGTTGACCAGTGGCACAGGTAGGAGTCTTCCCCCCCCCCCCCTTTTTGAAACTTCAAATGCTGTCTTCTCTGGTGCTCATATAAGAGACTGTTACATCACTGAAACAATACATTATGAACTAAATTAACTTTTAAACGTTTAACAGTGGTGAAACATCTGTGGTGATGGCTTGTTATTATACGTCTAATAACAGACCACATCAATTGTCGTAAGTGCGTGAGGTCTTACCAAAATGGATACAAGTCTTGTTTGAGTTAAGGAAACTGATGTTAATCATACATTGGCTGAATTTTGGTCGTTTTATAGGAGGAAAAGTTATTTACAAGAGATTTGCGAAGTAGGACTCAGGAGGAAGAAGCTTCTGTAGTCTCTGCCAAGTCTACCTTTGAGGGTCTCCCCCCCCCCCAACCCCTCCCACAGTAACACTTCACCTTCGCTTTGGGAGAGACAGTCCACATCAGGATGTTCCTAGCAGGCTCATGAGAACTTGCAGCTGGGCTGAGGGAGATCAAGTCCGTGCCCTGCTGCAGGAAAGGCAGCCAGAGAGTAATCACTCAGTGCCATGTGTCGTTCTGGACAATGTGCAGCAGCACTGACAGCTGCCCCTGGCCGGGGGCAAGTATTGCAGGTTGTCTGCGAGGGGAAGGAAGTGTGAGGGAGAGGAGCAGAGGCTGGCAGGATGAGGGACGTAAGATTCAACAGGCTCATTTGTACACAGAACAGTTTTCAGGAAGGCAGAGGCGGCATCGTGCAGTTTTGCGCGCCTACGTAGAGTCAGTGAGCACGTGCATATCCACATAACAACAAAAGTGGTGGCTCCATCAGGTTATAACCTACTGGGTCTGCGGGTGATGTGGACACAGTGCCTTTGGAGAGAGCTTCTGTATCTGTCCTGGTTTCGGCTGGGATAGAGTTAATTTTCTTCCTCCTAGCTGGTACAGTGCTGTGTTTTGGATTTAGTATGAGAATAATGTTGATAACACACTGATGTTTTAGTTGTTGCTAAGCAGTGTTTACACTAGTCAAGGACTTTTCAGCTTCTCATGCCCTGCCAGCGAGACGCTGGAGGGGGCACAGCTGGGACAGCTGACCCAAACTGGCCAAAGGGACATTCCATACCATGTGACGTCATGCTCAGTACATAAACTGGGGGGAGTTGGCTGGGGGGCGGTGACCGCTGCTCAGGAACTGGCTGGTTGGCAGGTGGTGAGCAATTGCATTGTGCATCGCTTATTTTGTATATTCTTTTATCATCATTATTATTATTATTTTCCCTTCCTTTTCTGTCCTGTTAAACTGTCTTTATCTCAACCCACAAATTTTACTTTTTTTCCAGTTCTCTCCCCCATCCCACTGCTGGGGGGTGGGGTGGGGAGTGAGTGAAGGGCTGTGTAGTGTTCAGCTGCCTGCTGGGTTAAACCGCAACAGTATCCTATCATGCTGTTAACATTGTCAGTCACTTTCAGTGCTCAGCATTCGCCTCCAGCGTTTCGTTCCGTAATTCTTTTCCTGTTTCTCCCCCCACAACAGAATGGGAAGTCGAATCCATGTCTATCCCAATGGATCTTTGGTTATTCAGGCAGTTACTGAAAAGGATGCAGGTGACTATTTGTGTGTCGCAAGAAACAAAATTGGAGATGATCTGATACTGATGAAAGTCAGCATCACAATGAAACCAGCCAAGATTGACCAGAAACAGTATTTCAAGAAACTGGTGCCATACGGGAAAGATTTCAAAGTGGACTGCAAGGCCTCTGGGTCACCCGCACCAGAAATATCCTGGAGTTTGCCAGATGGGACGGTGATCAATAATGCAATGCTGGCAGACGACAGTGGACGCAGGTCTCGCAGATACGTCCTCTTTGACAATGGAACTCTGTATCTCAACAAAGTTGGAGTAACAGAAGGAGGAGATTATACCTGCTACGCTCAAAACACACTGGGAAGAGATGAAATGAAGATACGCATCACGGTCGTCATGGCAGCCCCTCAGATAAAGCACAATTACAAGACATACGTTAAAGTGAAAGCTGGAGATACGGCATTACTGGACTGTGAAGCTGCCGGAGAACCCAAGCCAAAAATATTCTGGTTGCTACCTTCCAGTGACATGATCTCCTCGTCAACAGCCAGACACTTCCTGCACGTCAATGGGTCTCTATCAGTAGGTCAAGTCAAACTGTTGGATGCCGGGGAGTATATGTGTGTTGCTCGTAATCCTGGAGGGGATGATACAAAAATGTATAAACTGGATGTTGTTGCTAAACCACCTATCATAAACGGTTTATATGTGAACAAAACAATCATGAAAGTGACGGCAGTGAGGCATTCAAAGAAACAAATTGACTGTAGGGCAGAAGGGACACCTCCCCCTCAGATTATGTGGATCATGCCTGATAATATTTTCCTAACAGCTCCGTATTATGGGAGCAGGATTGTAGTACACAAAAATGGGACACTTGAGATTCGGAACATAAGGCCTTCTGACACAGCAGATTTTATCTGTGTGGCACGTAATGATGGGGGAGAGAGTATGTTGGTGGTGCAGCTGGAGGTATTAGAAATGCTAAGGCGACCGATGTTTAAAAATCCATTCAATGAAAAAATAATAGCAAGACCTGGAAAAACTACCACATTGAATTGTTCTGTGGACGGAAACCCTCCACCTGACATAAGCTGGATGTTGCCTAATGGCACATGGTTTTCCAACGGCATCAAGACTTCCCAGTTTCTCACAGGTAGCAACGGTACCCTCACCATCTATAATCCTGACAGAGACAAAGCAGGAAAGTATCGCTGTGCTGCCAGGAATAAAGTTGGCTATATTGAAAAGCTGATCGTCTTGGAGGTTGGCCAGAAGCCCACTATTCTCACTCACCCAACGGGGCCAGTGAAGGGCATTAGCGGGGAGTCACTGTCGCTTCACTGCCTCTCTGATGGGAGTCCCAAACCAAATACAGCGTGGACTCTGCCAGGTGGCTACGTGCTGGATCGACCGCAGATTAACAGGAAATACATACTGCTGGAAAACGGTACTTTGGTTATACGAGAAGCCGCCATTCACGACCGAGGAAATTACGTGTGTAAGGCCCACAATAATGCCGGAGATTCCTCTATAACTGTTCCTGTCGTTATTGTAGCCTATCCCCCGAGGATTATGAACAGACCACCGCAGACCATACACACGATGCCTGGTGCAGCAGTTCAGCTCCACTGCATAGCACTGGGAATACCAAAACCAGAAATTACCTGGGAATTGCCTGACCACTCAGTACTCTCTACGGGTAACCAAGGCCGAGCGTCTGGGAGCGAACTGCTTCATCCCCACGGGACATTACTCATCCAGAATCCCCGACCCTCAGATTCTGGCGCATACAAGTGCACAGCGAAGAACCATCTTGGCAGCGATTTCACAGTAACATACATTCACGTCATTTGAAATAAGAAATACAGCACGGATGATTGTTAACAAAGTCTGCAGCTGGACTGAGTTCATTCTTGGAGTAAGTTTAATCAAAGGCAGCCATAGGCATGTAAGTGCCTAAATACATTTACAGTATTCAGTCTGCAATGACCGTGCAAAAAAAAGAGGAAAGGCTTGGGGAGAATTAGATCTAGCATTATTTATCTAGCATTGGCTCTTTCAGTGATTGAACAGACTTAAATAAAAACAAACTTAAGGCACTTCTGCTCTGCCAGCAAACATTGAATATCAAAAAAAATTACTTTTCTGGAAACGTACTTAGAGATCTTCAGTAAAGGATAGACTTTTTCATATTAGTTTAATATTGTCCACCTTGTATGACTATCATGAGCATGGATCACATAAAGAGTATCCGAGAACCAAAGATTTTATTGTCATGCAGCAGGTTACCTTCTTAATATGTTTGAATATTTAGTATGTTTTTTTAGTAAACAGTCAATGGTGAAACAAGTAGTGAAGCATTTCTAATAATACAGCTCTGTTTCACACAGTCTTTTTTGCAAAACTTTGGGATGACACATACAGAACAACTTTGTTCTCATTTTTAAATGAGAGAGTAAGCTCTGTTTAGCGCTGTTTAGAAAAAGTGTACGGACCGCATGTAGAAACACTCTAGCTTGGTATCATTTTCCTACTGTCACAGAAGCATTTTTTAAAAATTTCTCACTAGAAAACAATTGCATCAATTTGCATATAAATTTAGAATTCTGATTTCTCAATTCAGTAGACAGGTCTAAGAAGCAACCTTCTGCACACGAGGGAAAAATGCCTTCACCATGGTAGGAAATTGTTACCTACACATTTCACACTAATGAATCACGGATTGGACTGGTCAAATAAATCTTTAAAAGATTAAGCCAGTAACTAAAGCTCAGAGTTTCTTTCTTGCTTCCTAAGAGAGAGATTAATGTCAGGACAGAGGGGTGAAAATACATGCAATGCAGCCTTTCCCCTTAAATTTGCAAATTCAGGACATATGCATATCGTGAAAGAAACTGCGCTGTCCCTACAGTCCCAGCTAGTCCCGCAGCCAGCGGCGCCCGGCACTGCCTGATCCCGCTGGAGTGGACCAGAGGCCGCACGGCTGAAGCCAGGGCTGTTGGAAGAGAGCGGTTTCTTCATCCATTACAGAGTCTCTGATGGATGTATGAAGGGTTCAGCTTAACCGTCCCCTGCCTCATGAACAATTCCAGCTCTTTACACCATTTAAAGTAATAAAAAAATCCAAGAACGGTAACACGTCTCTTTTGGGCCTGTACGATCTACCACTTAGAAGAAGGGTCCGCAATGAAACTCCTCTGTGCTAACGTGACAGCAGCACCTGAACCACTTGCACTAACATCTCTCAGCAGCAGTTGATCAGCACACAAGACACTCATCAGTGAGAAAGTATTCAAGTGCCAAGAGCTAAATGCAGATTCTACCTCATTTAACCACATCACAATCAACCTGGGGATTTTTAGATTTTTTTTATTTAAGACTATAACCTCAGCTGGGATTGCTTTTGTGCTGGTTTGATCATTTCCTAATGTCAACCACATACAGTTTGCTGTGTGCGCGTTCCCTCCTTCCACAGTGTTGATGGAGCAGTAGCCACAAAATGGTTGGATTACATGAATCTCACTGGTTAATATCCGTAATAGCTTTAGCTACTATGAAGAACAGTAAACCTCCTTAAAGAAAACTGAACAGAAATAATTTTTACATGAGCAAGACTTAACTGACTATTGTAAAAGCCAATCAAAATTTACTTTTCTACAGATTTCCGTGTAGTGAGTATTATTTCATTAGCTGGCCGTACTGCCTCCCACAGTCCTCTGAAGCTTGCGCAGTGCAGTCTTCCCCCCTCCCCACAGAACACCTGACTATGATACCATCTATAAACTCTTTGTACGGTAAATTAAGCAAATTGAGTTAATACAAAACAAGGAAAAATATTCCTATGTATATTTTAAATACCCTGCATGTTCCACTTTCAAAAGGAATGCATTTAAAAAAAAATAAAAATTGTATAGACTAACTCCTAAATTACATAAAATAGTAATAAATTTATTCTGTTTTTTCAATTCTAATACGAGCAAAATTATGGCATATTTGAACAGGTTTGAATAATAACCATTTGTTTGTAGTAATTGTGATTTATAATTTACTTGTGGTTTTGCACTCCGCTGATAATACATAACACATTACGCCGCTGAAACTCACCCAGCCATCAAGACTCAAACCCGGAATTTGAAATACTTACCGTACAACATTGGTAGCAGATGCAGGTAAGAGGAATAACTCATTTAGGGTGACTTCAGCACAAAGAGCTGTCAGCTACGGCAGCACTGAAACCGCAGAAAGGACTTTGGTGGCTTTTCCACCCTCACTTTGTGAAAGCTGGTACGAGATTTGTTACTGAAGGCATCAAGCGAGACACGGAGATTCGTTTCCTGTGAGGCTTTACCAGGACTTAGAGATTTCGCTACGTGAGTAGAGCAAAACCTGTTCTGACTGTTCAATCCTTGTTACTATGTCGTGCACTCCTTTAGAATTGATCACCAGTGAACTTTACATCAAAAAGACCAAATATGAAACACTGCTACTTCTGGTAGGTTTATTAACATTACATTGTGGCTTTTAATATAAACTTTAAGAAGTTCTAATACAAGCAATAAACCCACTTCAGCACCTTCTTACCACAATGAGAGCAAGAGAAAATTGGTACTTTAAACAAGGAACTTTATAAAGTGCATATGAAAATTACAGTCAAATAAACACAATTTAAATTGATGCTTGTTCTACCAACAAAGAGAGAGGTGAACATTTTAATGAACAAATTAACTTTTATGCCAAAATCGGAAGTGCCTTTCAGTTCAGTAGTTTGGTCCAGTGCAGTTCTTTAAAAAAAAAAAAAAATCAACAAAAAACACACACACACACACAGTGTTTCCCACAAATAAATAAATCCAGCATTCTTTGTCCTCTTTAAAAGTAACAGGACCTAAAAAGCACCAAATTCATAAAATCTGCAATAACATTCTTCAAATAGGCCCACAAGTCCATACATTTAAATCTAGTTAAATGCAAAAAAATCCCCGAACCCAAAAAACCCACCTTGTTACATATTCACATCAACTGCAGCACGAAAAATAATTATTGAAATAATAAGAGAAGAAAACTAAAGTTTGCTTTCTAGCAATAACTAGTGCATTGAATTTTGAATGTTCTGTTCTTCAGTGCAAACGTAACATGACGTCTCCCTTCCATCTCTGATTTAGAAGTGTGAAGGATGCCCGTACTGGTTCACTCCTTGTTGTGGCTGGTTACCTGGTTGATAAAGCAAAGGGAAGTGTTTGTGCCTTATGACTGTACTCTACAGAAATACAGAAAAATACCTGTGTTTCATGCAGCAGCAGCAAACAACGGTCAATACATTCCCCTATATACCTATCTAATGCACGCAAGGGGTGCTAATTTCCTTGGGGACTTCACCTGCGGTGGGACTATAGAAGTGATGGGAGAAAAAACGCAGCAAATTGTGACTGGGCCACCAGCCCAGTGACTCGGGCTTCTCGAGACCAACAGAAATCCGTGGGATGCACTAGCACCAGAATTTTGGTATCACGCCACTACTGGGATGGGTAACCAGCTGTCAGTAGGTAAATTAGTTACATGTATATGTGGCAGCATTTAAATAGGCAGAACACCTCCAGAAAGATAATTCCATATTCAAATATACATATATATTTATGTACATCTATGCACACACACACTTACTAGAGAGCTGCTTCTGGAGCTGCCTGACCAGTGCTGCTGTCTGTTGTTGCTGCTGTGTCTGTTGTAAGCCTTGCCTTGGAAACTGCAAAAGAAACATGAAAGATGAAAGAAATACGCACAGTGCGAGTGCCACGTCAGGTAACTGCAGAAGTGTTCAGCTTGTGCTGCCCCGTCAACTGCTGACAGGGGACAGCAGAAGGCAGGCAGGCAGGCGTGCCTCCACAGCAGATCCTGACCAGATTTTAACAGCACAGTAAGGACACGTGGAGCACACTTGTAACTCACAGAACATGTGTTCTCTTCATTCTCTGAAATCTCACGCATTTCCAGTTGTGTTACCAAGTATCACAGACACAAGGGACAGAGTCAGTCTCTGTCTTTTCCACCTCTGGAGAGGCCAGTGTTCATCCTGCAAGTCACTCTAAGCAGCTTTACTGTCTACATTGTTCAAAAACAAGGCAAATCAAAACTGCAAATCAAAATTAACAGCCTTTTTAGCATTTTAACACACATGTGGCTGAAGCATAATAGTCAAAAGAAGCTTCTCGAAAAATATTTTTCCCAGGGCAATGGCACTTCAGATAAAAAGAAGGATGAGCACAAAGCAGATGTTCATTGCGCTGCACACCAGCTGCAGGGTTGTAGCTGCACACTCAGTTCTTGGCTCCAGTGGAATGGGAGACAGATCAGTGCCCAGCCAACTGGGCCAACTCCTCCACTGAGCAAAATAATCACCGTTCTCATCCTTACCCTAAGCCCACAGGGACTGAGACAAGGCCCTTCCAGTCCATGGCATTAAGCACAATGGGATTAGACACAAAAAGCTTCCAAAGAAATCTGCTGTTGATTAATTAAATCATGACTTCAACCACTTTGAAAGTACCCTGGGTGTTGTCCTGGTTTCGGCTGGGATAGAGTTAATTTTCTTCCCAGTAGCTGGTACAGTGCTGTGTTTTGGATTTAGCATGAGAATAACGTGATAACACACACACTGCTAAGCAGTGTTTATACTAAGTCAAGGACTTTTCAGCTTCCCATACTCCACAAGTGAGGAGGTACACAAGAAACCAGGAGGGAGCATAGCCAGGACAGCTGACCCAATATGCATTGACTTTCACAAATTTGCACCCTATTTATTCTTGCATCAAAGCAGAATTTAGTCTTTAATCGGTCTACCTGACCGCATGCATTATTCCCTACCTATCTGACCCATGAAGTCTGTTTTTCAAGTAAGGATGGGTAGGAGAACAAGCACCGCTTTGCTTTCCACGCTTCTGGCTGTCATTCAGAAGAAAGTAATTCTCTATTAACAACTTCTATTGATCATCTACCTGTATGTCAGAGTACTCAATATATTGCACACCACGCTACTGAATTATGGCAGACAGACCTGACACAGACTGTGTGTACCATTGGGATGGGTACCTCTAGAGCCAAAGGTCTGCGTATACAAGAAGCATT
Organism: Aptenodytes patagonicus; assembly: GCF_965638725.1. Lineage (NCBI taxonomy): Eukaryota > Metazoa > Chordata > Aves > Sphenisciformes > Spheniscidae > Aptenodytes > Aptenodytes patagonicus. Next base: position 24,263,373 of record NC_134954.1, read on the forward strand.
TCTTCCCTTGGAAAATGCGTCACCCGTATGAAAGAAAAACGTCTGTGCATGAGCTATCTCAGACTCCTGAGGACAGAGAGCTGATGGCACAACTCCATCATACTTACCTACTCCTGGGAGGGAAATCATGATGAATGAGGTACCGCTATGCTAGCAAGCACAAACCAAACCTTCACCATTTACTGTCTGTCTTATCCTCAGGGCCTCTAAGCTCTCTGGATCTGTTTCCTAAGTCCTGGAGCTTTCCTTCTCATTAGATTTGCTGAAAATGCATGTGCCTCTAATTAAGTGATTTTTTGTGCTTCCGCACAAGGTTACACCTGACCAGTTTGAAAACCTGATGTGGTGAATAAAAATGGAGTTATTCAATACTCTAATAGGCGCTACAGAAAACGCCCATGCTTTGTTTCAGTGAAACCTTTTGCTTACTGAAGAGAGTTTCAGTGTTTTACAAGACTTCAGCATCTTTTCCCTTTCTGAAACCAAATACTTCACTTAAAATACATTGTGTAATCTTCTGGCTAACAGTCCTTAGTAAATGCTGACGTTAGTCAAAAGCATTAACCACACCAGGGTTTCTTGGGGACATGAAACCAACACACAGAAAGCTTTCTGCTGTGCTAAGTGCTGGAAGAGGAGCCTGCAGCCAGGCAGGTGCTCCGCCTCCGTGACAGTCTTTTACACGCAGTTTGTTCAAGATACAAACACTATTAAGAAAAACTCAAAAATGGATGAAAATGATCTTTCAATAGCTATCAGACAAACACCTTTCATTTATCCTTACTCTTGCACTTACAAGCCGCCTGAGTTTCTCTATCAGATCACGTTGATTAATGCTTTTAAATTTGGAAGCTAGCAATTTCAGCATTACTGTATTTTCTCCACTTTTCTATAGCAAACTTTTTCTAGTTATCCTCAACTACCTTAAATATATCTGAAAAAACTGCCCAGACACAGGAAACAAGCATAATGACATTGTAAATTCAGTGGGCGTGTCCATAAAAATTACTTGGTAGCGATAGTGATTTGGTGAAATCATACATTAAGCTATAAAAGGCTGCAATTCAGCATAAAGGAATGTCTCAAACAATTTTGTTTGTACAGTTGTCTTCATGTAGCTCTGTTTTATGACTAACAATTTAATTTAAAAGGATCTTCAAACAATAAAACCCATTTTTTCCCCAGCATGTTAGCGGTACAACCTAAAAATCAAAGGCCTGAAGTCACTAACAGTCACTTGTGACATGACTTAAGGCAGGGACTGGAGTTTGGTAGCAGTGGAGCTGCCAGCGTCCGCAGCTGACGCCAGAGGGAGTGGAGGGAGCATGGATGCACAAACACAGCACAAGTACGGCAAGGTGGAGAAATGCCAACCACCAGCACCTTACATTTTCAAGTGAACGCTTTTCTTAGTGTTACAGCAAAAATTAGTTCCACAAGTAGCCTCAATCGTATAGGTTATCCTGCTTTCACTTCAAAATATTGCAAAGACAGAAAAAGCCACCAATTTATATGTATCAGCAGCAACTACAGATTTCTCATCAAGTTTTTAAAGTTAGCAAGGGCTATTTATTATTACTATGATATATTAATGAGGATATCACTTATAAAAATGCATAGCACAGCAAGCATAAACAGGAAAAATTAATTCCTGCAGCAGTAAGGTGTTAATTTACCTTAGCTTGCTGCTTTGGGACTACTAAATGGCATCTTTAGATGCCCAGAAAAAAGATCCCTGACTTTCAGTGGGGGGGATCTGCTGTAAGAGATTACAGCACTTGGTTCTGTATCAGATTTTCAAAAGTCATTTATTTATGCTGCACTAGGAGCAAGACTGAGGTGACTTTAAAGCATCTGATTTTTTCCCCCCTTCGAATTCACATAAAGAGACTTAGGGCAGTTAGTCTGGGCAGTCTTATTTTACTGGTGATGGAGAAGAGATGTACAGAATTAGAAAAGCACCTGTACCCATTTTGTAACTATATCCCCAAGTAATTCTCAAAAGAACTGCTATGGGTGGTTATTTGTATTGTTTGGGATATTAACCATTAGTTTTAAATCAATACTGCTAAGTGTAATTTCAAAAAGATGTGTTGAAATGAAGTGTTTGAACTTCTACACAAACACAAATCTCTTTTCAGCCAAAACAACGCATCATCATTGGCCCAACTTTGGTATCAGTTGTGACTAAATTGGTGAATGAACCATGAAAGTGCAGGAGGCAGCGTGTACTCCAGTCCTAGAAGGAACATCTTTGAACTCAAACACGCTGCTGCAGAGGCGCCAGGGGTTGAGCAGGGCAGTGCATAAGCCCTCCTTGCCAAGGCCTGCGATCAAAACTGTACTTGCCTCCCCATCAGAGGTCAGCAGGCGAGGTCACCTCCAAGGACACCTCAGCGCATGCATAACCCACCTCTTGCCACGTTTTGGCAAGATGGACACATTTACGCAGTCTTCTGTGGACAGATACACTCTTCCTCTGCCCATGGTTGGAGCCAGCCAGGAGCTACCTGGATGCACTAGCAGGCTGTTGAGCCCCAGCTAATACACTCTGTTATCACAGCTACAACTTGTGGCCAGCTCAGGATGCAGGCAAAACGAGCATGTCGCCACCGGCACTGGGCACACGGTCGTACGGCATTCAGAGCGGTGGAGGTAGTATGGCACTGCAGGCACCACGGAGTCAGCACTGGCAGGCAGATGGTGATGCGGGGAAGCTTACACAAACCCTCTCCCCAGACTGCCACACTGCCCATCTCCGTAAGTGACAAAACCCACCCTGTCACTACCCTCGCACCTGCCCAAAATATCCGGCAGTTGCCTCTGCTTACCAAAGGCTGCTGCGGTTGCACGGGCTGGAGACCAAGCGCCTGCTGCTGCCCCTGCTGCTGCTGCTGCAACTGAAAGAAGATGGGCATTGAACCAAGTGACACGACACGCACACTGCCTCAGGGAACGACTACGAGCCAAGCAATATGGCTTCTCATGACTGATGCCCAGCACAGGATCTGGGCTCGCTTACAGCATTGGTTACTGAAGGCCCCATTTGGGAAATTAGCCTCACAGCTTTCCACTTTCATCGTCAGCCACACCAAGGCTGACAACTAAATATACCAGCTTTTGAGTATTTTTTTTGTCTATTAAAGACAAAAAAATACTCAAAAGCTGGTATATTTAGTTTACTACAACATCAAAATATTTAGATAAAATACATCGTCGTTCGACAAGAACCGGCACAGATAGCTATTGCATTAAAATGAAAACATGAAAATAACTCCAACCATCAAAGGGACATGGGAAGGATTTTTAATGTAATTTACTTCCCCTGTGCCAAGCCCTACATATTTAGCTGATAAACTGATACTTACCTCCAAATTAAAAATATATCATCAAATCAGAATATAGGAAATAGGCCAGACAGGAAGCAAGCCCTTCGATTTAATTCCAGTATATATTATAAGGCCAGACAGGGGAGAGCACAACCACTGCTTTTGTCTCAGCACATTCAGCTAGGCCATTCACAAATTTACCTTCTCCAGAGGCATTCTACAGTCTTGAAAATTGAAAGTACTGAATTTTACATATATGTCCAGAGCTCTCTTTTGGAAATCCCAAATGTAAACAATGAATTATTGCACTTGAGTAAAAGCAGTTCAGGTTTATAGCACCAGGCTCTGCTGCTTTAGACTTGAATACACAGGCAAGCGAGCGCGTAACGCCATCACCTGATACAGTGATGTTTACACTCCCTTCCTGCACTGAAATATCCCTGGCTTCTAGTGCAGCTGTGACCCTCACCTGGAAGAGTCTCTGCTGTCGCATCTGCTGCTGTCTCTGTCTCATTGGCTCTGGAGGCAGCTGTACTGAGTTCAGGGTCGGATGAGGACCTGCGGTCGATGCACTGTCCAGTCCCCCTCCAACCAGTGAATTTGGCTGCAAAGGCTGATGGCTCAATCTGATTGGGGAAAAAAAAATAACAGCTTATATACAGCTTACACTTCAATATTCCATAATAGAAGCTGTACCATACTATTGCCCAGTAACTGATGTAGGTAATAACACATTCCTCTAAACAAGAGGAACAGATCCACGCATTCAATTCTCGCTTTATTAGGAAGAGTGATGAGTTTCTACATTTCAAGCAAGAATTCCACATAAGAGCTAAAACATTTTCCCAACCAAAACACCTCATAGTTACACTACCATGAATTTAAAACTGATTATAAAGACTTTTTACTTCCTAAAATACTGAAAAAGCACACCAAGTAAGAAACACTTTCTTAGGATGTTGTGGGAGTAATTAACATTGACAAAGCAGAAAGATATACATGAGGAAAACATTAGCTAGCTCGTAATTTAGATTAGCTGTTTAAAACTCAGTAAAGACAAGGCAATTCAGGTTAGCAGCTTTATTCCTAACGCAAGGCATCCTGTAGGTTTTCGTACAAGGCTGTCAACCAAGTCAAGGCCAAACTTTTTGAAGAGGTGCAAACATACCCAAAATTGAGCACATTCTTAACATAGCCAGGCTTGCAAGAATTTAAAAGAAGTTAAGGAACCAGTGATTGCTGCAGAATATATGGTAACGTTCACAATTCCAGAAACACTGATTTCATTAAAAATAACAAGAGTTGAGAAGGAATTGCATAGCTACATACACGACACTTTCATATTCTGCTTACAACAAGCAATTGATGAGCAAGTCGTTTAAGTACACCTGAACTTAGCATCTAGAGGAGATTTCGGTTTGGGGATCAAATTAGAGCTGAAGCAGAGAAAGAAGAGTATCTCTACTTGGTAACAGAGCTCATCGGGGTACTCCAGGATAAATTACATGGGATCAGCGAGACAGGACTGAAGCTCTGCTGACAGGCCAGACCACCTTGTGATGACTGACATCTATGTACTCTCTGCTGTTTCAATGAATCTGTGACCCGCACACGGGAAGAGCGCTGTGCTGTGCAGATACTCCATCACAGCTACTGCTGGACAGTGTGTACAGAGGCAGACCTTGCAAATTCTGACTGTTCCCCCCCCCTTTTAATTTAAGCCTGTTTTGGGGGAATCTCTCTACTGAACATGTCTACTTGAAGTGGAAATTAAAAGTGGCAAAATTTCTGATTCAGTTAAGAGCAGAGTTGGACTGTTAGTTGGACTATGCTAGCCTGTTAGAAAAAAAAAATAATCTGATTCAAGACAGTAATTGGAAACTCCAGCTTTCCACTCTGCTTACTCGGTAACACTCCCTTTTACAGATTTCTTTCCTGCTTCATCTGCCTTCTGTTTCATTGCATTTCTTTACCAATGAATTTTTCCTGTTTCTCATAGGCACTGCAACTCAGCTGTACTTCCGAAGTGAAGTCAATTTAGTCTATTCAGGCTTAAGCAAAATTAATTTGTCTATTGCTAGTTAAACTACGACGTTGGTGTTGTGTTTTCTTGACTACAGACTCTTTGGTAAACCGGGAATATTTATTGTTTAATACCACACACGTGTTTGCATAATATGGATACCGTATCTGTGTGTGTAGTGAAATAGGATCCAACAGCTGTCTTTACATGAATTTTTATGTTCTACAAACACACAGGACAACTGGGCTAGAACGTGCACCAAGACCAACTTAACACAAAAATTAAATGAGGGAAAAAACAGGGGGAAATTGGAGAGAAAGGCATATTTATTGCTAATTAGACCCAACATTAACCTCATTTTGATTAATACACTTTATTTTAAATAAAGCTTTAGATCTCTAAACAAAGTTGCCATTAAAATACTGCAATGTTACCAGCTATGAGAACTGCAGAAGCTCACCGCTGAGTGCCTGTCAAAGGCTGGATGTACGCAGTGGCCTGCTGTTGAATATATCCGCTGGGCTGCTGTTGCATCTGCCGCAGCCTCTCCATCAGCGTGGGGCTGGAATGAGCTGCTGTGTATGCTCGGGGGTTGTAGCTGGGGGAAAGCACTACACCACCAGGCTGCTGCTGCTGCAGAGGCATCTGAGTGCTGTACATCGTGTATCCATGAGGCATGCTCTGCACGGAAAACAGAAGAGTAACTTCATTGTGCCCGTATTTAAATTAGCTTAACTATAAAAGAAAGAGATGTCCTTTATCAAAGAGCCAAAGCCTGGACAACTGGAGGCAAGTCAGTGAGACGCAGTGCTGTACCCATGCACCGACCTGTGAGTCACCCGCTCTGGTTGTACCCCACTTCTGTTTGCGGGTTCAGGCAGCTGCAACGTGGTCACACGCAGCAGGGTGGAACTTGCACCATGCCACCCTTCCCTGAGAGGCACTGAGCAAGAGCGGGGCTCTGCTCCACAGCTCCAGCTCTCTCCTTTTCTTTGTTTTCCCCCCCAAAATCCGAAGTACCAGAATGACCATGACATAATAGTTACTGGTATCACTATCTCCCCAAAAATTCGCCAAATTTCAGGCTTAACGCTGAAGTACACTTGCCTTTACCAGCAACAACATTAGGAAAAACTGGGAAGTGACCACGTTAAAAACGTTTACAAGCTACAGCGTGCAGAGACTGCAAGCATCCTAGAAGGAGGCCTCACCATTATCCTAGGCCACATGCACGAGGCATGTCCCAAGCACAGAAAAGCAGGCTGGGAAGTAAAGGAGCTCTGTTTAAAAGCATTTTTATGCAGACACTCCATGGGAGTAGTGCAGTACCAGTACCTGTGCTTGCTGCAACCCTGGGTACTGTGGAAGCTGAGACGGGGGTCGAACTTGTGGAGTGAAAATAGCAGCTTGGTCGATTGGCTGACCCTGAAAGACACATCACCCATCAGATACGGCCTCCACACCCCGAACAAGTCCAGTTCTGGACACAAACCCCACCAAGTTGTGTCCTAAAGAGTCATGGAGAGACTTGACCATTTCCTTCAAGACAGCACTGTTGCTCAGTGCCAAACTGCTGAACTGTATTTACACATAGGGAGATGGAAGAATTGACTTTTGTTTGATTTCTGACAGTACTGTAACACTGCAGCAGTGAAGAAACAGCCGTTTACTGAACAGAGGTCTTGCAGACACCCTTTAAAATGGGGCTTTGCAAAGGATTAGAGAAAGAAAATATTCTAGCTGTCTTGAAGACAGTATATTAAATTATACAGGAAGCTTAGAGTGAATGACAGTCTCTAGTACAAATACACAGTTGATATCTTTCTCAAGCTACCTGATTACTAGCTTTCCCCCAGATGAAGCAGACAAAATGCTGATTAGCAAATTTTATGATGACATACAAAATAATAGTATGATAAATGTGTAACACAAGCATCTCCAGCTCCCAACCAGTACAGCTTGGAAACACAGTCCGTATTTGTGATCAGCAGACTGCCTAGTTGGTTCATTTCAAATTGCCTCAATATTTATGTGCAATTAATGGCATTTAAAGATTTCAATTATAACTACATTAGTATGCTTTGAAGCACCAGAAAAGAGGGGAAAAATAAAATGTTAGACTTAATTTCAGTACCGAGGTTGTAAAAAACTGGTGAATGAGAATTTGCCAAGGATACAATCAAGTCTGTGTATTTTCTGTACGATTGTGATGCTGCACAGTTGCACTTGATCATTTTGAAAACCATTCTACTCAAAAAAGTTCAGTGGCAGACATGAGCTGGAAGCAGTGATGCTCCTTCCCTGTAGCTGCCCAGTTCACCACAGAACCAAACAAAAAATCCAAGTCCTCCAACAAAGCCTTTGCCATTTTGATCAGGATATCCTTACAGAGATGTATTATAATTTAAGGCTAAAAGTGACTTTGATAACACACTGCAAGCAACAACATTACAATCAGGGCTACCCAGTGGAAAAGAAAATCTCACATGGGATAAAATACTGAAGCACCATTGGAACTCTCCTTCTTTATCTGCTCCCATCCCTTTAGTGGTAACTGTACCAAGCGTTAACAAGTCTGTAAGCACAACCAGCAGTCCTGAATTTCAGCTATTATTTTGGATTGGGTTTAAAAATACATGCATCCTCATCGACAGACCTGGGAAATAAGCAGAGCTACCTATTGGGAACGGGAATCACTCAGGGAAGCAGTACAGTAGAGAGAAAGCATTCCAGCTTCAACCGATCCAGCCCCAAGAGACATCAACCGCTGTGACAGGGGCTGGATTAATCGCCCTGTGCTTTGGGTAGAGAACAGACAAAAGAGGTCAAGGACAAGATGCAAAATCAGGGCAAAGCTACCACAGGGTGCCACAGGGTTGTCACACACTCATTTTTCATGCCATCCTTTCTTTTAAAAACAAACAAACAAACAAACAGACTGACCTAGCTAGGCTCTGTGCCAGCCTCAGGGACCACCGCTAAAGGGGTCACTAAGGTGCAGACAAGATAGAATGGAGCTCTGATACAATAAGCTACACTAAGGAAGCAGAAGCTACACTAAAGGTTTGTTTTAAAAACAAGCCAATATCTCATGGAAAATTCTGAAAAACAAATTAGGGAGTACAGGAGGTGTGAGCAGAGTAACATATATCAGTCCTGACAAAATTTATCCAGAAAAACATCTGCAAAATCAGACGGGGAGCTCTCAAAACAACGTGATAGGTGAGAAACTGAAACGCTGAACAGAATGTACATCTTGCGGACGGGATGCACATAAAACAGATGTCAGCCAAGTACAGGGGAAAGGTACTCAAGTACTTAAGATTTTTCTTTTTTTAAACACAGGCAAAAGAAGAAAAACAAAAAAAAGAACAATAATTTCTCTGAGCAAATTGCTTCTGAAACTTTTTCCTAAGGCGCCAACCACAGGATAAAGATGTAACTTGAAGTCACCCAAAGGTGAAATCTGGTAAAACCATGACTGATTTCTAGAAAAACTGGTGCCTTCAGCTATTTCCCGCAGTAATACAAACCACCTTGTGGGTTCTGTGGAAGCTGGTCTGTAGAGCGGTGCTCCATGTGTTATCCTTTTGTTTCTCTCAGTGACAGCTAACCTGGTGTGCCCAAGAGCAAAATTTGTCCACTCGTGCCCATGCAGTGAAAACAGCATCCCTCCAAAGTCAGTGAAAGTTATATCAATGGAAATTGGATTAGGCCCTAATTCTGTAAGAAAATACTAAATAAGCAGCTGCATGATCCCAGCAATACACAGTGCTCAGAGAGCCTCAGGTGAGTTTTGTCCACCGATCTTTTCCCCACCATTTAAAGCACACACAAAGCAGCGGAGCTGACAGACTCAAGAGCAGCACACCTGTACTGAAGGCACCACTGCCCAGGCCAGGCAAGCACCACACACAAAACCACATGCAAAATGGAAGCAAAAAGCTGTTCATTACGTAGGGGACAGATCAATTTATTCCACAGCAGCACACGGCCACCGAGCAAGCTCCCATGTTGTGAGAGAGTGCTCTGCATTCCTGAGCAGCAGCAGCAGCAGATATTGCTAAATTCAAAGGGACTTCTCCCTCTGGGCATAATTTAGTAAAGAGTTAACTAAACATGCAAGCCAATTGCTGCAACCCAGAACTGTGCATGCATGTCAAACAAACAAAACAAAACAAAAAAGGAGAAAAAACCCAAACACTTTTATTGAATGCTGAGGCAATGTTACAGTAATAACCACTGTTCTCTTTGTTCTACTCGCACCTTAAATTGAAGCAAAACTCACTGCTTTGTCCTGTTAAGGTATGTGACCATAATGTATTTGGAAGGAATTTTCTTTTCTAGGTGGTACTGGGACTGGCAAAGGCGACTGTAGCAGCCATGGCACCGTAGGCTGATTTTGACCAAAATCTGACCAAATCTGACTTCGAAAGTAGGTAGTGAAACACTAACACTTATTTAGATAAGAAAATGATGACAGATTTGAGACCTCACTGTATACTTGCTGCATATCTAGGTGCGCCTAATTAACTGCAAATATGGTGATCTATACCCTGTTCTGATGTGCTACCTGTAATAACAGGAATGATTGCACATATATAAAATATGGACAACAGGGTAAGCAACAAAGCCTTTTTAAAAACACATTTTGCTTTGTCTTTCCAATTAGTGCTTTTAACAACATTGCAGTTTCCCTAAGACAGGACGAAAGTCCTGCAAACTAACTCTGAAACAGCTTTTCTAATTAGTATCTGGAAAGCTTTCCAACATAGATATTAGGGATGAAACTTCACGCCATCATTGTTTTTCTCCAGAAACAACTGAATTCTATGAAACTTAATAATTTAACAGGTAAGTGTTAGCTGTTACTTGTTTTGGAAGTAACAAAATATGGTTATTCTAATAACCACACATCCTGCCATAGTTTAGGAACAGACTGTCAGGCAGTATACTGTCATGCTCAGGTGGGACAAGAAGTATTTTGGAAACTACAGCTCACGTGGGGCCAGGGGAGCTGACCCTCACTGCCTGAGCTAAGCAGCACAACTGCGTCTCACTGTAGCGGGAACAGGCCCATGCCAGGAATGGCTCCAAGTGCTGCCTGGAAAGCACTGGTGGCATGTGCTGGCCAAAAACGACGTGTGGTCCATCCCTTACTGCTCATCTGACATGGCAGGCACCGCTACCCCACCTTATGTCATGGTAGAAGCTGCCACAGTGGACAGCGGCAGAGAGGAGCAGACCCAGCCACCAGCAGGGAGATGAGGGCAGAATGGGAATGCGCCAGCCATGCTAAGATGCACGTGGCATCAGACATATCTTGCAGCTACTCTAATCTTTCACAGCGAGAAACAACAGAAGAGGAAAAAAAAATAATCAGTGATGCAGTTATTGGAAATATTTGTAAGAAAAAAATATTCTCTGTGTGCAAGTGTATTCACAGCCTTCCCACATGCAGCCACTGCGCTACCTAGGTGAGAGGAGTGCCAAAGCGTATCATTCTCATCAAAAGCAAAGTGTGCAGCCTGTGTCTTGAAAAAAATGCATGTTTGTGCGAAAGAAAAAAATAAAGAGAAGTTCACGGTCTCAGAGTGGTTACCATTATGTTGTCAAAGCCATCCTGAAGGGATACAGCAGTGCTACAGACATCCTAAAGGAAAAGGACAGGCGAGAAAATAGCAAACAGTACAAAGAATATAGACGATTAGGCTTGGATTGCTAGTGGAGCAGTACAGAACCTTTACAGAGCTCACCTGTATGTACTCAAAGAATGCTGGTGTTAAGGAATGCTAACAAGGTCCTTTTGGGGGGGGTGTTATGCTAATGAACCTCAATACTTTTATGAAATTTATGAACAGAAACTCTAAACGTGGAAAGGACTCATTACCATCCACAGGAGCCTATTAATTCTATACATAATACTCAACATTTTTTTAACAGGTCATAGTTCTTACAGACATTGCACCATAGCTATTCGTTTTCAAGAGCACAGCATGTACGGCACAGCACTAAAGAGCAGAGTCCTCCTGGACTGATTTTACAGAACAGTCCACACCAGTGCCAGTGATTTCAAGCTGAGTAGATAATTTCATTCTGCAGCTGCAGAAACATAAAAACCAAAGAAGAAATCTTCCTTATTTAAGCTCTAACTAACAACATACACCACACAGCAGCAATTCTTACAAATCATCTTGTTCCTAAATTTTCAAATTCTACCTTCAAGGCTTGTACACTGCCATAGCATTTCCTACTCTAAATCCTCGGAGGTGTTTCTCTGGTGTCAGCATTGCCAGCACATGCTTAAACAAGGAAAGCGAACAGGACAGCCTGGTGAATTGTTCATTCATTTCATTACAGTGAAAGTTTTCAAGTATCAGGCTGAATGAATCCTTCCAAACATCCAGTAAGGCAAAATATTAGAACCAGACAGAAAACAATGTGTCTATCTGTGGTACGCCCCAGCACACCACAAAGGACCTGGCTGTGCATGCCACTGTGTGGAAGTAACTAGGAAACAAAGGCTGGGTTTAGGTGGCTCTGGTTTGACTTGGTTTACATCAGTTTAACTTACACTGACTTATTGCTGAAATAAAAACATGGCTGATACAGAACCGTTGACTGATGAACATCCAGCACATGTTGTACGTTAGCTGAAATACGCATCTGAACCTACCCTGTTGAATTTTAGTGCAGCTTTTACATTGTAAAAGTTCGATCCAAATTTTATGAAAAAGTTCATCACAGACACCTTATTAATCTTATTTAGGCATGGATTCATGGATTCATGCCTTCATGATAAGTTTATTCTCCTTCCTGACAACCTGTCTATGCAGCACTTTGGAGCAGAAGTTAACCGTTGTTCTTAACACCTCAGATACTGTCCCTCTTTGAAACCAAAAGGGAAATGCAACATCTTTTGTCCTCTAAACGTGACAGTGCTAAACAACAGCATTTCTTAAATGTGGGCATAATGTGTTATTTTAGATCTTCAATTATTGCTTTTTGATCCACCTAGCCATAAGTAGTGATCATTATTTGTTTATTCAAGCCTCTTCTCTAAGCCTGTATTCTATCATAGTAATTGAAAGCCAGTTGGACCTAACACTAAAATAGTGAGATACTGCCGAATGTAAGAAATACTACAGGGTTAACTGTAGAGCCCAGTACCCTAACATTTAGGGTACCTCGTACCCTAATGTCTTACTTAGTAAGACTGGTACTTACTTAGTACCAGTACTAATGTCTTAGTACCTCGTAGTGCCTACAGGACACCAATGAGGGATCAAATATCCACTGTACCACTGATATTATAAAACACACATCCAGAGCTTTTGGGGGCTTTTTTTTTTTTTTTTTTTTTTTTTTTTTTTTAAGGTAGAAGACAGCACACATACAGGGAAACCCTAGTTTCACAATTATGAACAGCCCCATATAAAACTATTGTAGCCCATCAGCAATTTAAGCACTACAGAGGGCTTTGCATCCATCGTAGCAGAGAGACTGAAAGAGAGATGAGAAGGACAATGAGGGAGCTCTAACAAAATAGAGACAGCGTGGGAGAAATTATGAGGATACTTGCTGAAAATTTTGACTATTTTGAGCAAAGAGGGCACATGACAGAGTTTGAAGGCAAGATAGCATAAAGGCAATGTAATATATACTGCAGCGAGGGTAAGAATGGGTACAGAAGGACTTTAAAATAAAGGTAGGAAGTTACTGGTTTTACCACCAACTACTGTACACATATTGCTGGTTATCTGGGATCAAAAACCCAATTTTCTGTTCTTACACCATCAATTCAAAAGCAGTCTGTCTGTAGCCATATTCTGAAACTAGCTTAGGCTCCAAAGGGTGTTGCACAATAGCCATGTGCGGTTTGGCACACAGCAGCTGTACTCTGCAAAAGTGTTAGGAGAAGAAATACCAGCTATTTCTAGAGAACATGGGCATCTGTGTGCACATGTGTATGGAAATGGCTCCTGCTGGACTTCCTGGATTTTTAATTGTGAAGAGCATTGCTGTGCCTCTGCTGCTTACTTGTAGCTTGGTGGTACATATCACCATGCAATTCCACTATGAAAGCCTCTGTGACACAACAGGGAACAAGATATCATCAAGTAGCAGAAGCAAAACCTCATTTTATGAAACACAGGAAAAATAGAAGGGGCTAAAAGACCAAAGGGCAAATGAAGTTTAAAAGCAGATGGCTCTGGTTAAGCAATATTTGGGGAGTTATTGCAACTGTAAATATCAGCTGGCTCTCCACTCGATAAGCCTATGCAGGGCAAGCAGCCCCAACGGAAGGCAAAACCACTGTGTTGCTCTTCAGACGTGGGGGTTTGGACAAACCTGTTGGAGAGACCGTGACTGTGCTTGCTGCCTGAGGAGTCGCTGCTGCTGCTGCTCTTGCTGCAGGAGTTTCATCTGGAGCAATTGCTGCTGAGGTGTGATTGCATGGATAGAGGGGGGCTGCATCATGGTGCCAGAGCGCCGCTGCAGCATGTTCGACAGGGCTTGCTTCGTATTAGTTGGAACAAAGGAGCCTGTCGGATCCAGCCTGGAACCACCTAAAAACCACCCAAAACACAAATGCGTTCTCTGCCTTTCGTAAGAACGTTGTTGGTACAGATCACTGCTAATTCATCAGCTCCTATTTCATTAGCTCTACAGTAACGATGATAAACTTATCTCTGTAAAGGCAGTGAACTGGATTAAACCTACTGGTCTGAAAAATTAAATGGGCAACATAACTTTGAAGACTACCACTTGCAAATGAGAACAAAAAGTAAACAGGCTATGGGCTGTTGCACGTTCTACATCACATAAAACGTTTGACTACTACTGAAAAACCAAAGTTGCATATCAGATCAAAAGCATGATATGAACGGCTTATGATGTCAAGACAATTTTATCATGAGATGGCAATAATTTATGCACTCTATGCTATTTGATAAAAATCATGTATCTATCTATAAGTTAGACTTATGAAAGTAATCTTACACATATTTTTTTAAACTCAGCATTTCCTTAACTTTGTAGCCACTGTCTGGTATTTTCTGAAGACTTTTACGCACTTAAATACAGATCTAGTTGTATTTAGAGCTTCAGAAAAAATATTTTATGTTTATAACTGGAACCAAACTTCTAAACTTCTCCTGCATAATATCTGAGAAGGACAGAATAGTATTTCTCAAAACATCATAAACTGCTGCACCCTAGAGCAAGTAAAATACCTATGTTAAATTGTATACGCATTAACTGGAAGAAACAAAACAAGCCTACAAATAATTAAGTACATATCACAAATCCTGAAAAACAAGTGAGCCCATGGATTTATTTATTCCATCTGGCAGATGTTAAATTAGCCACCATGGTTCTTGGTATGAATCAAAGAAGAAATAACCCAAAGGTCATTTGTTCCTTTTAATCATCCCTCGTATTTCACTCCTCATTGAACTTCTACCAGCTTTCTTATACTATCACCACAGTAGGTCATTTTTGCTTATCAACCAAAAAAGTTTAATAGCTTAATAGAGACAGACCTACAACTGATAATAGAAAGCCCTTCAAAAAAACCAGCTAACTAAGGAATAAAATAAATGGCATCGGCAGACACAGCCTGCTTCGGAGAAAGTTAGAAACAAAACGTGGTTATAAGAAGTCAATTTTTATCATACATCAAATAATAAAGCCCCACGTCTGTGAATTCAAAGCTTACACATACCTGGTGGGAGGGGCTGGTTCTGCACAAAGAAGCCAGGCTGCTGCGGCTGTCCCATGATGTTGTAACCCCACAAGGCAGACTGAGGATGGTGCATCATTTGAGAGGAAATTGGTGAATAAGTGGGAGGCACTCTATATAAGTTGTTTTGTGGATATTCCTTAAAATACACAGTAAAAGTGAATGTTACTGACATTCATACCTTACTAACTCATAAATAATGCCAATTTTCCTACTAAATTATTAAAGGACAGAGACAGTTCCCATTGTCGTTTGCAATGATGTAAAAAACAGATTAAGTCTCAGGCTGCCCACAGGTAATTAACACTAACAACTTCATAGACACACCAACCATTTTTACCTTATTAGCAAGTATTTTCTGCAGGCTATAATTAGGTATAGCACAAGGACAGCTTACTGTATCAGTATATAAATAACAGGAGGAACTTAACTGAAACATCAAAAAGGCCAGAAAATGATCTTAAAATTACAGCTACTTAAAAGGCAACACATTGACAAAAGAGCTGGATGCTAACAGAATACTATCATGTCTACAACATGCACGACTACACTGGCAGCAGTGTGAAGAGGATGTAATCGCACAGAATGCTGCTACTGGAAACGTACATTATTATTTGGGTGGTGCCAGGCATGTTTTTCAAACCCGTGCTCTATGTCATTCTTCAGCTTAGGAACCTACACCTCAAAAACCATTAAAACCAAAAGAGAAAGTGTCTCAGAAACCAGAACAAACTGCACAGTAAAACAGTTTATCTACGTGAAAGAGCTTCTTTCAAATTGGTTTCCATTTGAATGGGACCTGGGTTTGAACCAGCACGTTTGCTCTCAACATAATTCGAACAGGAGGAGTTTTAGAAATTGATACAAACAATAACAGCTGTACTTTACACCAAACGAGAGAGCATATATGGAACCCAAATCATATTTAGTAAGATCCAGTCTAGCATATTTTACATAGCACATAAGGTCCTAAGGACAGTACATTCCTCTACACTGAGCTCTGTTTGATAGAAATCCACCCTCCTTCTGACCATCTCCATTCACTCCCTTTATTAGGACCCGGTCCTCCAGGTGCAGAACAATTTCTGAAGGTAGCTAAGACAGCACCATGCAACACCAGATGCTTCGGCGAGGTATTTCAAGTTTTGTATGGGGCACCAACTACTTACATCAGCCCTTGAGCTTGACTTTGACTTTCGCTTTCTGCCCTTTGTCTTCTTCTCATCATCCGTGGCAAGTTTTCCCTGATCTGAGAGCTCTCCTGACTTTCTTTCTGGTTCCTGAGAGACAGGTGTGGTGGGCTCTTCCTCCTCCTCCTCTGGAGGAAGGGGCAAGGGCTCGAGGTAGTAACTCCGTGGCTTGGGTTTGGTGTGCGTGTGGTACAGGAGGAGATGCTGCTGCTCCTCATACTTTATCACTTTCCTGTCGACACGAACTGTACCAAACCATGCCCAGGAGAGAGGAGCAGGATTTTTGTGACCTTCAAATAAATCCCAAGGGGACACCTTTTGTTTTGTTGAAACCTGAAGACCCTGTTTCAGAATAAAAATGAAGTTAGTATTTTAAGAAAATTGAACACTAGAGCAGACTACTTGCTTTTGTACATCATTATTTGAGTCAGAAAAATCCATTAAGGATTTTTTCCCCTCCACAAAATGTACCAAATGCATACTGGTGGGATTTTAAACCTCTGTCCAAGGCTGCCACTAGATAAAAGCAATTATATTTTTATAGTACCATTTGCTTACAGCTGTGCTAAAAATCCCAAGTTCCATCTATCGTATTTTGGAGGAAAAGTCAAACATCTATTAAAAATTGCTAATCTGAGAATACGCTTGCTAAAAGTTTACATATTCAAATAAGGGGAGATAAGCCTAAGCAGTATATCACAAAAAAATGCCTACCTAGTCTGCAGAATAAAAAGCTCTATCCTAAGCTCTATCCTTCTCTTTTAAATAAATTCACTTTAAAAAGTTATGCATCCCTTCATACTCCAAAAAAAATCCAAAACAACTAATACACTTCCCCTTCTCCTTTTTTCCCCTGTCTTTTGTAAGCAGGATCACACCCTCCATCTTCCTCCCAGCAAGTAACAGGTGAAAAGGTTCCCAGGTTAAATGAGCTCTCAAATGTAGGATTCTGCTTGAAAAGCAAATACTTTTCTAAGAGCTTCTGCTGTTCAACCCCAAGTCAAACGTAATTTCCTTTTTGGCAACTTTTGTGGAGTTGGCTCCAGTCAAGACCTTATATTGCAAAACTGAGCAAGCTTATGTCAAAACTCATCACATTAGCAGTTACAAATTGACCATGCACTCTGCGGATTTAACAAGGAAGGATATGCAGCAAACATGATGACTGAATTTTAAACAAATCAGAAAGTGAAAGGTTACCCAAACTCTTGAATTTGTATGAGTGGCATAAAACTGTTTCCACTAAAGATGCGTGTATATCTAAAGCTCTGAGACTATCTGCAAGTATCAGTGAATTGTCAGGGAGGGGAGGATGGAATCACTGTCAGTGCTGCTGCAGGGGTGGTGATGCTGGTGCATGCTCCAAGTCACACTAGGCTGCTCAAACCCGTTCAGCTGGGGTTTCACAACTCCCTGAGTGCCTCTCTCTAAACCCACTCCAGGTTTCACACTATGCCTGAGAATTTTCACATGGATCATGCAAACAAAAACTGTGCAGAAGTATTTGGAACAGAAATACATTTGATACCAAAAAATGGTCTGTCATTTGCAACTACTTTAAAGGTATTATTCTACAAGCCCAGCATTCTTCACTTTTGGCATCATTGCTCATAGAAAGCCTACCTGTTTAAAAGAGACTGCATTGTTGTGGCTGAAGCTTTAGTAATGACTGAGAGTGCATTAGAAAGCTGTATTACAGAGGAAGTACAATGCTTTTATGATACTGCATATAAACGCATGTACTGTACAAGCTGTATCTGTTTGCTTGTATTTCCTACACTTCAAAAATCACGGAAAAACTGAGATGAAAGCAAACATTTACTCTTGCCTGTTTCTTATCAATGGAGTCAAATCCTGCAATTTTGTTCCCCTTGGTGTCGATCAAGGATCCCATTGGCTCACAAGTAATAATATCACATGTCTGCTTTGGCAAAGGGAGTAGCTGGCGAACCTTGTCAATGCTTTCTGACCGCTTGTCTCCCAGCTCTTTCTAGAGAATAAATACATCAATCAATCAAACAGAAAGGGGGAAAAAGGGAAGATAAATATTGTACTGCTTTCACTATTAGAAAATGTCCAGTTTCTGGATGAATCATTTCCTTGTACTTTTACTAAATTTAAACAAGTGCCTTTGCAAGGGTTTTTTTCATTTTCTTTTTTTAAGAATGTAAGTTATCTTTTCATCTCTTGTTTAAACAGAACGTAGAAAATATGTAATACAAATTTAGTGTCTCAAACATGAATAAAAGCAACTAAGTGTCTTGCAGGGTCCCTAAATGTAATTGAATACAAAGAAAATACTAGAAGTCTGTCTTCCCACCCCCACATTCCTGTATTTTTATTTTCTTCTTTTTCTCCTTGTTATCACTAGTGCTGTTTCAGTCTCTCCTCTTTCCCCAAGAGGCCTTCCCAGACACTAGAAATGACAGGATTAAAAGATGAGCACAGAATGCGATTCAAAAGAAATGCTGAAAATGACAAGACATAACACTTACTTTTAACTTTTTCACTAAATTCATGTAAGCCCTCTTGTTTTCCTCAGGCCCTCCTTGGGAAGCATTTGACAAGTCTGAGGCAAGCGTCCCATTGATGAGGACACCCAGCATATCGAGCACGGTCGTGAACAACTCGCTGAGAGTAAAGACAAGTATTACCCTGAGGAACTGCCGATTGCCAAGAGATCCAGGGACAGATATTCACGACAAAGGCTACAGATGCAGTTCTTTAGACAAGCCAGGTTTTTCAGGGCTTTCTTTATACACATACACATTTTACACATACAGCTCAGTTTGCATGCGTAACCCCCAGTGTATATATGCAGGTGGACTGTCAAGGCACACACACAAATCTTATAAACCCCAGCTCAGAGCTACAGACAGCACAAACTGCTAACAGATAGCCATTAGGAATTACAGGCTCTGACTTAGGAAAGCGCTCAGGTACGTGCTTGTTAAGGAAGAGTGTAAATAGTGGCTCCAGTGCTTTCCAAAATAGAGGTGCTCGCCAAGCAAGACCAGCACTGAGCATGTAAGTTGCACTCAAGCAGTAGTAGGATAATAGTAAGAAAAATTTAACAATAACATACATGCAATCTAAACTTAAAAGCACTAAGGACATGAATTAGCTTGTTTACATAGCACAGACATACTTGTTGGTCTGCATATCAACAGTTCCTGAAGTGATTATCTGGAGGAGCAGAAGTGCCCAGTCTGTGGTCCACTGGGTACTCCTCTGCACAGTATCAAACATGCCACCTACCTGCAAAATAATACAGCAGATAGCAAGGCTCTGCATATATCTCACAGATGCACGCTTCCCTTATCATATGTATTACTGACGAATAAAACTGCTATCCAGTCCCACGAGTTCTTGCGTGCTGAATGCCATCTTGAACTGCTGACTTTAAATAGCTTTTCCTCCCCACCCCATGCTCCCAGCAAAAAGCTTCTCCTAAGAAGGAACTACAGGAAAGCAAAATATTATTACGCTGCTCCTTCAGTTTCATATCTTCACTTTCATGTTTGATGCAACAAACTGAAGTCAGTGAAAAAATTCTCAGAATTGAAAACGTGTTGAATTAAAACTTTATAGTTATCACTTTGCTCCCACACCCAAAAATTAGACAATCATGTCCAGTGCAAAGAGAAAAAAATCTGAAGAACAACATAGCATTGACTGAAAGTGAAAACTGCTAAATGATGTATTTTACCCCATGAACAATTTTTCACTATTTCTACCAGTATAGTATGATACTGTAAAATATGCCCTGGCTTTAAGAAGGAGCCATTTTACCAAAACACATTCTTCAAAGGACCAAATTACAATAATACAAGATACCTGCTCAGGTTGCAAGCCTGATTACCAAACTGGTCAGAATAGAGTCCAAACCCCAAATTTCAAAGGTACAACACTTCTAGCTAATGAAAGCACAGTTCAAGCCTTCAGACAGTGACAACCCTGTAAAAGATAAAACACTTCCCTACCACACAACAGGATTCCTAAGAGAGCTTATGTCAAAATGACACTGCTCTTTCCTTACGGCTGCCCTGCAGCCTAGGGTCTTCCTACTCTACCATGATGCTACTGTCAGCTCCGCTGTTTTGCACATCCCTGCACCCAATATCTGCATCAAATCATCTTTCTGATGTTTCCCACTTCACAACTTCCCAAAAATGAATCTCTCTATTTTGTCACGTTTATAGTCACTCTAAATCCCTTCACTGTTTGTGCTTGTAGTTGTTTCACTTTACAAAATTCTTCCCCATGCTTAAAGCTGATTTCAGGGTTGTGTCTTGCTCAATAAATACAGAGACTGTTTCAATTCTCAGTACCTGCTTTTAGCTCCTAAACCTTGCTGAGTTTGTATCTAAGAAGATTACTCCTTGAACTATGTAAGTGGTTTATGGTTTACAAAAGGATAAAATCTTGCTGCTTTAATAATAAACCAAATATTGCCCGTATCAAGAGTTCTCCCAACCCATGACAAAGTGCATGTCTCCACGGTACTCAGTGGCAGATGATAGCTGCTTTACTTTAAGTGCAGCCGCAGCAATCCCAAAGCTGGTCACAGCTGCCTCAAGTCCCCTTGGCCTGAACCAGTGGCAGTATAAGGCTGTGGTTATCCCTCTGGTTGCACAGCCACATCTTCCAAAGAGATGGAAAAACAACAACGCTGCAGTGTTACTCCTACCTTGGTGCTCACCCATTTGGCCTTACATGTAGTCTCCACACACCTACTGCACTGTGCTAAACGAGTCACGGTGGCCCTGGCATCTGGTACAGAGGTTTCAAGAGATGTGGGATGTTGGAGAACTTAACGGAAACTTTCTAAGTTTATTGATACATGTATCCAAGTAGCAGCAACTGAGTTAAATAGCCAAATGTTACGTTCCCCCAGAGCTCTGAGAGTCTCAACTATATTGACTGCCTAATTCCATAAAATCACTGCTTGTAACATGGGAATAAACCATCAGTGGACAACGGCTTTGAATGTCCACAAAAAGATGATACATTTCTGAAGTTCCAGGGACACTGAAAGGAAGAAAGCAGCACAAAAATAAGGCATGAATAAGGTATAGGCTGTCCTTCCTATTCATTTTTTATGAACAATGTCCAAACGTTATGGCCAGGAGGCATCAGCTGAAACAAGAGAGACAGGAAGAGAAGAGACAAACACCAATGAAGCCCTTGTGTCAGGGCAGAGGGGGCACTAACAGCCCTTGCTGTCCCTGGCCAGCCCTACCTAGCGCTACCCCCACCCCCACCCTTGGCCCAGGAGCCCCAGGTCAGGAGCCTCAGCCTGTCCCCATGGCCCTGCCTGACAATGCTAGGGCTGTGTCTGACCCTGGCTCCCCTCACTGGGCCTGATCCTCAGCCCCCCCGAGGGCTGACGTCCTGGCGTGGCCTCAGCCCGTCCCCAACCCAGTGGAGGTGCCTGATGCTCAGGGCTGGGAGCTGCCAGCTCTCAGGGAGCCCTGGCCCCTGCAGTGCCCTGACACAGTGCTTCTTGCTCCTTACCACCTACTCCAGAGTAGCTGCTACATCTTTTTATGACATCAGGATAACCACATACATTTTTCTTACCAAGTTAAGACGAAGTTGTAGGGCTTCATGCATCATTTGCCTAGCTTTAACATCATCCTGGTACCGTTCTTCCCTCCAGTTACTAAGGATCTAAGAAAAAGCATTTGATTAAGGTTGTTTTCTTCCTGTAAAGGAATGTTCTCCCTTTGAAGTTTAAGTATTTGTGACCATTATCTATAAGGAATCGTAAAATATTATTAACCTTTTTATCCTCATGCCTGTTTAAGGCTTAGAGCAGATTAAGCAAACTAGTGGGGGAAAAAAGTTAATTTGTAAAGAGCTGATAATCTGCTATCCATTGTGTGACTAGATCTTCCTGTTGTAGCAAAAAGAAAATAAGCAGCTTCGTTATGCATTTATTAAAAATATTGTTTCAAACACTCTATTTAACTGTTCACCACGGGTAAGTAAATAGATCTCTTGCACTGGATGCAGCTTCCCAACAGGATCCGGTGGGATCTCTGGATGAGAAATGACCAGAACCTTAGGGAACGTGGACCAGCTGCATTTCAGGGGAGAACCCATACAGCAAAAGGAAAGCCCAAGTGCCAGTAACACCAGGGGGAAAAAACATCAAAGGAATGAATTTAACTAGGATGTGGACCTATGTCATAGCCTGAACCTGAGCTGAGAGGCAATATGAGAAAATAATGGCCCTACAGGTATGAATTTTCAGTCACAGTAATTCACAGAAACTAAAGACAGAAAAAAGGAAACATGCACCCACTACACTGGGCACTGTATGCATTCATTTTAAAGACAGTCTTAAGGAGCTATTGTAGGCTAGAGCATGAACCAGATGGGAGCAGGAAGTCTAGAGCAGAATCAGCAGAGGTTGTGAGTAAGCACAAGTGATCCAAAGGAAGAGCTGTAGGCAATGGGCCAGCTTGGGATTAGCAATACTGTTTTCTAAAATATGAAAAACTCTTAATCTGTACCAACTGGAGAAGATGAAGGATTTTCCTAAAGAAGAAAGTTTCGAACTTCTAAAAACTTTTTATGATCAAGGTAGAGATTGAGAAGACTGTTCCTCTCAGGACAAACATCTTATATTGTTTTTCCTGGAAAGAACTGAAATCAGACTCAAGTTCATTTTACTTCTCTGTAGCAATTTTAGAAAAAAAGATGTATTCACTCTCAAAAAGGAACAAACACCTCCCCATTCTTCCTTCCTCGGACTGTGCCTTTTGGCATACCATCGCACTGTAATTTTACTGGTTTTACACCATCGTATACACATAAAACTGATGACACATAAAACATCTAACAAAGGGTGCTCATGGTTATGTACTTGTTTTACCTGATTAACTTGATTCTGCAGTGATGTTAGAAGCCCTTCCCGCTGCTCATCCTGTCCCTTAAGGCAAGTAAGTACCAATGAAAGGAAAGGTTGCTGACTCAAAAGAGACATGCTTTAAGAGAGGCAAACACAGAAGTCAATTAGTAAAGTTATTTTGATACTTCCCATCCTCGCTCCCTTCCTTGTTTTGTCTACTTTTTTCTTCCTGGAAGTGGCATTGCCTGTATCTATGTCTGTTTCTGTTTTAGTAAATTAAAGCTTTGCCAGATGAATTAAAAGAACATGCACATAAGAAAGCAGAGCACCAGCCAGTAAAAATGCACATACTATGCATGTCATTACTGAGAACCCACCTAGCTCAGGGCATTGAATGACCAAGAACTGCATGGACACTTGAAGGCATGACTCAGAAACAGAACATGTTATTTTAAGACTACTTTGATTAAACAAGGATATAATTTTAGTGGAGATTAGGCAGCTAAAGTTTCTAATCCCTGTTAGTGGTCTGAAGTGAATCCCAAATCAGCTTCCCCTACAAGCACTGAATAGAATGACAGCTGCCTAAATTCCACTACAATTCTAACACGGGCTTAGTGTAATTAAACTGAGATGCAGCTTTAGCTGGCTGAGGAGACATGCCATACCAATGCAAAGGCTTTCAGATTTATTTTTTTATTTTTTTTAGATCAATGTGTATCCATTATAAACATAAAATTAAGACAAACTGAAATAAATACACAAAGATCAATTTGGAAGTACATGTGAAGTAGAAGTTAAAAATGTCAGCAAAGGGATTTGAGTAACAGCTCATGCAATGATTTTTGCAGTTTTAGGTATATAGGCTCCTTGAAAATTACATGCATCCGTAAACACAATATAAACACATATCCACACATACATGTGTGTATTTATTACAAGTATTCATTTCAACAGTTATTTTCATTTGGCATTTGACTTGACTTCAACAATTCAGGTGACAAATAGTATAAAGGAATGGCAAAATCCCAAGGTCCCATAAAAGGAGCAAAATAGAAAGTCTGCATTTTCAAAAGTCATGTTAAACAGTGATTTTTCAGATTTTAGGAACAACATGGTAGGAACACCTCTTCACACAAGGAAGTAATTTATTGTTACAACTAGAACAACTTTGTAATGCTTTTACTTCTGTGCATAGGAACCACTGTGGAGGAAGGGCTTGACAGTTTCTACAGTCATTTTATTTCGGCTTTGAAAGAGGCTTGGTTTAGATCTTCTACACTAGACCTCTCACGTAGGAAAAGAAATGGAAGACAGAGAGGTTCCATATTCCCTTCTATTGATGCAAGTAGCAAGAGAGCCAGTGACTAATGGAAGAGTGCTGAAATGCTGAGAAACACCTAACAAAGAGATCTGAAAAGCAAGATGTCTTTTTTATCTAACAACAGATCAAGCAGGTATTACAAATGAATTAGAAGGACAAGGAAGAGATGGATTCATAAAGGTAATACAGAGCGTACTTAACTCAAAAACTGAATATGGCAAACAGAACTTCTATAGGTTGATATATCACATAAGCAGCTTATTAAAGAAACAGCCCAGATGAACTAAGAGGGTCCAGCATAACACAGAGTAATGGGCATACTGCAATTATGATGGAAAGAAAAAAATTAAATCTTCTAACCTTAAAGGGAAAATAAGCTAGGTGGAAGAGACTGGAAAATAGCAGTAGATTTAAAAGGCTCCACAGAATTTAATGACAACCATAAGTCAAAATCAATATATGCAAACACAGGTTTACAAGAGTACTACAAAGTGGCAAAGCCCAATTATTGGTCCCACGCTCAGGGAAAGTATAGTGCATGAACAACATTGAAGGTGATCAAAAAGACAACGCACACTAGTAACGCGTAAGAACAAGAAACTTACGGTGGGACCATATACAACAATCAAATACCACAAGCCTTTAAGAATTTATTTGGTTTTTTCAACAACCGTACTTTGGAAGAGCTTCACAAAAAGAAAGATGATTGGTATTTGAAGCTAAGAGACCTTGCTGTGTATAGTATTCAATGTAATTTCTATCATAACTCTAAGAAAGTACAAAGAAATTATAGGCACTGTGGAAGAATATTTTACTAAAGGAAAATCAATAACCACTAAGTCATTAAAATTCTCATGCATTTGGAAAGTTAGAGATGAGCTTAAGCTTAATTCCCAACAGGAATTAAGTGACATCTTATGACAATTATGGGATCTTAATGGCAAGAAAAGTGGCCTACTGTCATAGAAGGGAAGAGACAACAAGGCCTCTGACTATTCTTTTAAATCTCTAACATTTCCCATCACCAAGCTGCAGAATAGCCACTGGAAGATGTGGTACAAAGCTTTCACACTTCTTCCTCTGAAACCAATGATATTTCTTCAAACTAAATGAAACCTGAACCCTGTTTGGGGTTGATAACTTTTTGCTCCACAAAAGTGAAACAATGAGGTTTTGTGAAGCCAAAATCCAGTCCTCAGTATACTCCTCCTTCAAAAAAACCTTTCAGCTCTGCGTACAGGGATTTCCCAAGGTCATACCTTTTTTGTTTCTGTCTATCTCTTTCCTTCTTAGAAGATGACCCCAAATGCTGACCTTTCTCCAGCTCCTCTCCCGCAGCTTTCAAGACCCTACCTTGAACTGAGGTAGGCAGTTTTGCAATCAAGGGAGCCACCAGCCACACTCCTCGCCGCTCAGAGGAACTAGAAGTAGAACAAACTTATTTCAGCCAAAATATCCATGTAGTTTTGCAATCAGTATTAGCTGTTATAAGACTGAACTGCTTTAATAAAGCAGTTGACACAGTGCATCTGGAGTAACTACTGTGGACTGAGCAGTCACAATTTCTGGTTTTCAGAAAATTCAAGAATAGCGATTATATTTATTGTTAAACAAAAGTAAATAGAAGTAATCTCCAGGTAACTCATTTCTGTACGTTCCTGTTCCAAGTGTAAAAAAGTCTAGGCAATCTACACATAATTAAGCATCATGTTGGCTAAAATAATTAAAAAGGTGCTACAAAAAATACCTTAGGAATGTCTTTTTACCATTCTGTCTTGTATTACTTGTGTCAGCATTTCCAACAGAGTTTGGATTGAAGAGGCCTATACCAGAGTTAGAAGAGTTATTGTTTAGATCAGCGGATTGCTGAAACACCTCTATTGTCGCCTTTGCAATATTATCCAACAAGCTGTTCATTTCAGCCACAGACCCAGAACCCTACAGTAAAACATAAGTAAACTAGCACATTCATGGTATGTTTGCTCATGGACTACGTTAAAATTTAACATACTTTTTTGCATTAAATATTTAGATAAGAAAGTTTGAAAACAAATACTCACAGGCTCCTTCGTGCACTGTTTGATCATTAGTTGCAGCTCCAACCAAGACTGCCGGAGAGTCCACTGATCTAAGTTCTAGGTAAGAATTAACATTATAAATACATGTGTCAACACTTTACAGGTCTGAAGAAAAAAAAATAAATCTCATCATTGAATACATTACATGCAAAAGCCTCATCTTATAAGCAGATCATCACCGTCACTACTCTTTTTAATAGTCTAATGACATCCCAAAATATCAGACCTATTAAAGAATGTATGTTAACTTCCACATCTTTGCAGCTAACATCATTACTCAATACTTTTAACTGTACAACTTTTCCGAATAAAAATCTCGCTCTCTGCAAAATCTGAGTTTAGGTACACATGAATACGGAAAATGTAATTCGCTCTTTCATTAGTAATTACATTAATCCATGGCATTGCCATCCAAGTGGACATGTTTGTATTTAGCACAAGGCCATCTAGACACGATTAAAGTAAATGCAGCAGTTGAAGTAATTATTTTGCGGGACATTGATCACTATTTGTCCTGGTCCAGATATTGCCGACTTGATTCTTCACGGGTCTATTAAACTACAAAATGGATTTTCTTTGAAAAAACGAAGTGTCCCTAATGCAGCTGAATTTGAAGAAATGATCAGCTTAGGACTGTCCGTGAAGGCGTTTGAGCCTTTTCCATGGAGTAGGAGTGTCTTTCACCACAGTACTGTCATAGAGCCCTACTGAGACAGTAGGCATCTCCACCTAAGCAGCCCTAAAAGCAGCTCCCTTTTCAGTGGCTTCCTAATGACTGACAATGTTGAACAGCAATGATGAGCATGCTGCATGCTTGTTTCCTCCATAACTGAGGAGTCAGAAGTAAGGAGACACCAGAAGTCACACTATAAAGCGTTTACCACAGAGACTGGGGATCCTGAGCACATACAATCTTGAAAGAAGAATCTAATGCTTGATTGCACCAGGAACTGCAAATCAATGTCACTTGGTAGTGCTGCTGAATGACAGGTTGAGTCAGTGCATCACAGGCAGTTTTTTCCACATTTTCCCCACTGCATTACCTGAAGTATGCGTTTGATGTGCTGCCTCTGAGGGTTGTCACCCTCGGTGCATTCTCTAATACCATGAGGATAACAGATAAGTTGAAGAAGTTTCTGTGCTTGCTTGTTTGAAAGAACAGGATCCAAAATAAGATCTTTGTCTGTGCACAGCCTCTCAGGTTCTTTTAAACAGTGCTCTCCAACCCACTCCTGTAAGTAATCAGATAACAGATTCACAAGATAGTTTCAAGGCAATATTAACTTTTGCTAAGCTAAACAGAAAAGTGATTTTTCCATACGCAAAACTTGAAGTGAACTATGGTTCACACAATATGTGAGATTAGAAATGTCTTCTGTCATTCAGTACCACCTGAAAATATAAGACTGTTAAAAGGTTTTCCAAAATTCATTTCTTCTATATTTTGAAAGCAACTTTGCAACAAAACAAATGCTACTGCAAAAGCTCTTTGAGTAGACAGCTGATGCAGTGGTCCTACTGTCTTCAAAGTGCTTGAGATTCAGGTAGGAAAAACACCTCAATTCTGACACAGTGTAGGAAGATGCTAATAACTAACTAAAGCCATCTCCCTCCCCCCAATAACATACTACTCCATGTATAAATTGTCCAAATCAGGAAACGCAAACAGAACTCAAATATTGACATACTTCAACATTCATTTTGCACCAAAATATATGTTACACTTTTCAAATAAAATAACATTGCTTCTCCAAATGAAGACAGAAGAGTAGTTTTAGAGATTACCTGCTGGCAAATTGTTCTTAGCACATATCTAGCATACTCGCTTAAACTAGCAGTTTCTATGGAAACAGCTTTTCCGCATGATTTCAAAGTGTGAGAGGAACCCCAGATTTCATCCTCATTGAGTTCATCTAATAAGCCTCTCATATGGAAGTCTTCACTCTTCAGGGAGTTGACATTGTTGCTGCCAATTTCAGCATCACCTGTACAGCAGAAGCACAGAAGCACAGGGTGAACTTTTACCCAAGCCCCCATGCCCCTAAACCGCTTACCCACCAAGGGACGTCTTCGGCAGCACAGGCCAGCTGAGGAGTAAAGCAGGAGTGAGGCAGTCGCATTCAAAAAGGGCAGCACTAACTGACTCTGGGAATCACCATGTTCAAAGTATTGTCCACTTGCTTCACTTTGCATGTTATCTTTTTAATGGATATTTCAAAAGTAGGATAAGGTTTATACAAATCAAACACAAATAAAGCCACTACGTGCTCGACAGGAAAAGGTCTGTGAGAGTATGGAATTGCTTTGACAGATAAGGAAGAGTTGCATTACTACTTACTCTTCTCAGATGTCCCTTTTCCAAGTCTTCTCTCTTACTTTGATTTATTAACACTCCATACATCAAGAGACAAGTTTTGAGTAGTGGTCCCTTAGCCCACCTTACTATGAACTTCTTGACAAGAGAGATTGATCTTCCGGGGAATGGAAAAGGGCACAGCACGCTGAGGGACCCTGGCAAACACTGGTGAGCCCCTCCTCTCTGCAAGGCACTGGCACAGCTCTATGACCACCATCTACCTGAAACCAACGGGGGCGACCGGAAGAGCAAGGAAAAAATACTTTGGACACAAAAAAAAAAAATCAGACCTGTAGCAGTTCACGTTTTATGTGTTTACGGGCCTGAAACCTTGAACAAGGAAGAAGATGCAACTACAGCGTGCAGTAGCGGGGAAAACAGCCCAAACTGCTGCACATAACAATACCCTAGAGCCTGTGAGGCCAGCCAGGAGCATGCATGACGACAGCCTGCATGAGAAGTGGGCTAACATAGCCTAATGTTTTAAGTCAGCAGAAATTCCTACGTATCTTAACTGATGCACCACAAATGATAGTCATCCCTTAGAAAACCCCTCAGTTCAAGAGGGGTTGACAATCAAGATCAACAACTAACATGACGTGACAAGGCTAAACGGCTTGCTTCAGCCACTCAAACACACACACACGTTCACCCCAGAGCTTCTGGTTACACATACGCTAGGATTTTTTGCTAAAATCTACAACTACCACCAAAATATTTCAAATTACTGCACCAAGGATACTGACAGCCTTTCAGCAGCTGTGGCCACATCCCCAGACTACTACACATTTACACAGAGTGCTCAAAACACCACAGTGCACTGGGTCCTCCTGCGCACTCAGTTCTCCTGTCACTGTTTCTGTGTTCCCTGGTACTGCATTACCCTGGACGAAAAAAAAATGAGGGTTTAGAAGAGTTACTGCTAAGAAAACCAGCCAACGCCTGTGCCCCTATCCTGGTTTGTGTTGTATTAGAGTTACTCCTAAATAAACAGCATACAATCCTTTTTTTAACAAGGCTGAACTCATATTTAACAGTCTATCAAAACCAGAGCCCTGACTCGCTGTGACAGACCAGCCTGTACCCAGACAGTACCTCCCGGTGGGTGGCAGCACTGGCTGTGACCCGACAGCCCGTTTCATCCCCGACCCCTCAGCCAGCTCTGCACGGCCCGCCCAGCGGGCTCACTCAGCTCTCCACTATGGCAGGCATGCTCCTGCCCCGATCTCCTCTGCACGGCCCATTGCAGCACAAGGAATCAACTCCTTACAGAGAGGGGAGAGACTGAATGAACAGTGTTGTCATTCGTGAGACAGAATAGAAATTATTTTTAAGCAGGCCAATAGCAAAACAGTACAACATACCCTGAGAAGTGAAAGCAGTTATAATCCCCCTGTTCCCCCAAATCCAGGCAAATCCAAAAACCTCCATACCGCTGACTCAGTGACTGGTAGAGCAGACACATCAAGCCCTGCAGAACCCAAAGCCCTGGACAAGCTCATTGCGAAGAGCATGGGAAACAAGCCGACGGACGTCTGTGCCCAACGCATGTGAACAGATGGCAGCAGCAAACAGCCCATCCACACCGTCCCTGCACTCAAGCATCTTGGGAACTTGTGAGAGCAGCCATATCAAGCTGAAATCTGTACCCATGAAGGACAAGAGGGAAGAACCTGGCAGGCAAATAATACGATGAAGAGATTGATACCAAGCCACACATGAAGCTAAAGCCATCCCAAAATGCTTTGATAAAACTTGTGAAGACATTTAATACCCCCTAGAGCAGTTGACTGCAGCACCATCTTTCATTGTGGGTAGAGATTATTTTTTCTAACATAGATTTCTACTCACAAAGCTTCCTCAGCATAGAACTGCAACAGCTGTCATTTACCTGATGCTCTTCCTCAGGAAATCATGTACAATTTTTAAATAACTAATGCAGGGTGTCAAGAAGAGACATGTCCAAATATAACATTTTGAGTATAGGAGGAGATGTGCTGCAGTGAAGGCACAAATAAACTGTGTGTCTGAATTTTCCTTTGTATCACCCTGCACCAGACCCTATCCAAACTATGTCCCTGCATAGAGATGAAACAAGTGTTCACGCTACACACCATTAATGAAGAAAAACAGCAAATCTCAGCACTCTGAATAGCAAGAAAACATAGATAATGGCCATAAACGTATTTCAAACTCACTCTCAAATCCATCAGTCCATCCCAGATAGCTAATATCTTTCCCAATATAGTCACATCATTAAGCATCATGGGGTTTTTAAGACAGTTCTGAGACATTGGTGAACAGAGAATATAATAATGGCACTCTAGCTGGAGGTGTACCTCTGTGGGTATGTCCACATCTGGAAGACCTTTCTTGTTTAACTGAATGTTTACTTAGCTCCAAAAATACACATCACCATAGGTCAAAAGAGCTTTAACTGAACTTAAGCCAAACCAAAGCTCTGAGGCAGTTATTTGTTTGGAAAAATAACACACTCGTTGTTCGTGGAGAGTTGCTTAGCAGTGATTCTTTTGCAACTCCTGCAATGACAGACATGTGATTTGTGGTAGAACACAAAAAAAGGTGGGAAAAATGATCTGAGACCGTATTTCCTCTCTATATTTGAGAGGGACTCGCCTGAGTTTGAGATGTACTGGGACTTGGTGGCAGGGGTAGGGGTCAAAATGTGAAAAAGTCACATCTGCTTAAAGCCTCATCTGGGGCTGACTCACCAGAGAAAAATTCTGTCTCTTGACCTGTGGGGCAAACGCTACTCACATGCCATAGAAGCACAGACAGCATCCACATTTGTCTCCTGTCATCAGGGTTTTCCTTTCCCAGAAGCATTCCCGAGGAAGTGAACTAGCACGATCTGTTTTTTACCCGAACACTAGAACAAAAACATTAGACATGACTCTGCATAATCTTACCAAGCATCAAAATTGCTTTTAAGACTGCAAACACAGCTCCCACTTCTATACTGTTGTGAGCAGCAGCCAAGAGGTGACGATCGCAAGAAGAACGAATTCCAGGAAATAATTTCCCTATGGAAAGGAGAGTAAATCTTGTAGAAAATGGTTGATATTTACCAACTAAAATTTCCTTTGCACAAAATCCTTTTCATCTAGAATAGCTATAGAAGTACAATAACTGAATGAAGAACTGAATTTTCTGAAATTGAA
Organism: Aptenodytes patagonicus; assembly: GCF_965638725.1. Classification (NCBI taxonomy): domain Eukaryota; kingdom Metazoa; phylum Chordata; class Aves; order Sphenisciformes; family Spheniscidae; genus Aptenodytes; species Aptenodytes patagonicus. Next base: position 24,295,459 of record NC_134954.1, read on the forward strand.
ACTGAAGACCAACAGGCAAGTCATTAAAATCAACTGGGATCCATGGTTATGATGTATTAATATCAAAATAAGCTATGATCGTTTAAATAGAAAAAGGAGCCTGTCATTTCACTGTGTCCACGTAAACAGTGAATTTAATCACAGTGAGACACTGAAGTATATTTTGGTTTTGACTTCACAGATTTAGGAAATTACTTCCCTCACCTAGTCTTCACAACAAATGAGGCAAAATTAATTAATATAAATGCCTGTTGCACAGTTAGGCCTAATTCTGCAGCTCAGAAGCAGACTGCAAAAGAAGTCAGTGAGTGCTTTTTCTAACTTGAAGGAGAAGATAAACAGACTGAAAGACAGGGAGGGAGAAGGGAAGGATGAATCTACCACCTTTCTGAGGTGGTTAACTTAGCCATATGTAAGAGAAGACTGTAACATGGTCACATTTTGTTTCATTTGTACTACTTCCTAGAGTTCAGACATGATTTTTCCTATCCATTCAAATCTATTGTTATTTCTAGGGAAGCCTGGGACCATGTAATATATTTCTGTTACTCAGACGGTATTCTTCACAGCTCTTACTTATTTTGCTCGAATATGCAACAAAAGCTCATTCATTTCTGGTCAAAAAAGAAAGAAATATTACTTTTAGATGGAAGAATTTTACACCACTTAACAGCTGAAAAAAATTTTTTCTTTCAATTTCATTTTCCCCACACAAATAGTCTTGTCATTAAATTTGTTGAAATGCTTATAAGTCAAAACACAGGTTATTTCCAGTCTTGTTTCCTTTTAATTGTTAGGTGCTTGTTCCTTGCCCTTTTCCTTCCTCTTTTGGTCCGTGGCAAACATACACAGGTCAGACCACAGAGTATTCAAATTTAAAAGGAAAGAGAACTACATTAATTCTGAGATTTTTGAATACAAATATTCTGAGAACTAATTTCCTCATGTTTCTTCTGTTGGACTAGATGCTTTATTATACCCTATTTAAAATCACATTTAATTTCAATTTACATGCAAGGCTACCAAACTGCATGATGTGTATCCCTATTAGTTTCGGTATCACTGTGAGATGACTCACTACAGGAGCTGTCACTGCCGCGACAGTACTTAGTACAAAGGAAGGGGGGGACTGTGATACGTACTACCGTTGCTGACAGCAGCACCGGCACAAAAACAGTGTTAAGAGGTCCCAGGCTCACATGACTGTTTCAATGAAATTCCAAAACAAAATGAGAACTATCAGGACAGGACGGTTGTTCTAAATGTATTCCTCTTTGCTGAGGTGTACACAGGTGCTGTGTTAAAACTTAATTTTCTTTTTTAAGGTGTAATATTAATATGGCTGAGTTTTATGTCAACGTTATGGCATACCTGGGTTTCAGCTAACTTCTATAGTTTTACATGCATATAAAACATTTCCCAAACAAGTAAGAATAGTATGTATCAACTTTTCACTAGTGAAACGTCTGTGATTTTAAACAGGCTATCATTTCTACTTGCACTATGGATATTTTCACACATGAAATCTGAAGCCATCAAAACCCATCTGGGTTCACTTTCTGAAATGAAAGGACCACACAGCAGGCAACTTACCAGTTCCCTGGGGAAAGAGGCAGACCTGGGGTGTCCTGAAGAGGTGCAGGAGTAGCCGACAGGTCATCCTTGCCCCAGGCTCGGCATCCGGATCTCCACAGGCTATGGAAGATGGGACGTGGACATAAGGCATCTGCCCAGGACCTCACAAGTCCCAGTGGCAGGCCTGGAAATGTTCTACCTCACAGCCCCATTTTTAATGGGAATACAATAATTTCATCAACAGGAATCAGCATTTATGGCCTTGAGTCATTAAAAAACAGGAAAGAATAGTATGATTTTGGTAAGCAAGAGACCTAATTAATGGCAGAAAAGAACGTTTGGTTAAAATGGCTTTTGACAGTCAAAGCAGAAATAAGAAACACAAATCCAAGCAGAAAGTGAAAAGAAATGTGTGAAGTGGCCAAGAAAGAGGACCATAGCTACAGTACTCCAGGGCTGGAGGTGAAGACGATGAGGTCAGAGAGAAAATGCCAACCTCGGGCAGACTGATGCCAGAAGGAAATGCACAATCTGAGTAGATCTGGCAGACTTTTGAGCATATAGCGTAGAGCAGAAAAGAGTCGTGAGCAGAAGGTGAGGCTGCATAACAGAAGGGGACAGTGCACTGTCAGCAACTCTGATAGCACTTGTCACGTGTGGGTTCTCTGATCTAACTTGGTGTCGCTCCTTTTAGGAACTGCAGGGACACACGCACTGCAATACACAATAGGTGGCATTCCATACAAGAACGCAGTTCAGAACACACTACTTATTCAATCCATGGAGATTTCTTAAGAAGTCTTAAGTCTTTCATTTTAAGTTTTTCTCTTGGTATTTTCTTACCAGCTGCAAGAAGAGAAGGCAGTGCAACATGCTGAACTACATCTTCCAGAGAAAAGCACTGCCGGGCTATCAATATAGCAATGAAAGTGGCCAGGGAATCGTGGAACGACAGGTCACTCACCTTGAAGGAAAAACATTGCAAGGCTTCACATAACAGTGCACACACCACTGCCATGATTATTAAGGAATTAACTAGAAGAATAAACAGTAAAATGTTTACACATAAGCATTTGTCTCTACATTTTAATGCATTTCCCAAACATTTTATGGCAAATACTGATAGCTCTTAACTTAATTTTAACAAACACCTATTTCAAATACCACAAATTAATTCTGCAATAAAAAACATTAGTCTTATAAAAAACAGAGAAAATTGTATCATTCTATAAAAACTGTAACATCAATACTCATTCCTTAGCTTCAGGACAAGAATATGTCCCCAATGTACACAGCTTCAATCTGTTCCTAAACTATAGATAAATATATGGAATCAGATATTGGATAACATTAGTCACCATAATCCTGCTGACTTTAACAGGACTACAGTAACTTACACCAGGTGAGTAAGGAACGGCAAAGTGTACCACCTCTTCTACAATCTAAGAGCCAACATCAAAATAGGGTCTTGAAAATAGTTATTTGCACATCCATCAGCATTTTAGAAAAAGTATATGGACATGCCTGCTCCTTTCAAAGAGTACCTCTGATATTCCATATCATTCTGTAATGAAGAAAAAAAAATTTACAAAGAGAAAACTCTAAGCACTGCCCAAATTCTACATTAACCCTGAAGATGTAGGAAAGAATAAAAATCAATCGGGAATCTCATTAAAAGCCTTGAAAACTCAAATGGATACAGGACTGAATTTGTGCTCAGCATTTTGTATTGAATGGAAACCTTACTATACTTCTAAGCACACCCTAGGTAAATAGGTTTAACATGTACTTCAGAAGAGATTGAACTTACATCCACACTGCAGAGCAGATCATTGAAACCCCAGACATGATTTGAAGAGCAGCAAAGAGCTTTTACGACCCCTAACCACTCTGAGCTAAGCACCGTGCAGCATGCCGTCAGCTCTGCGCAAAGGTTTGCTATGTCATTAATCCTAGGAAAGAAGAGAAAAACTAATACAGAAGCAAGATGTTTTGTAAACAATAAATATTTAGGTCAAAGCAGATCAGCGCTTGGCAGAAGAACTGGTGTTTCCTTACTTAAGGTGGGGGTTTAGGTCCAAATGTGGTTTATGCTACTGTACATACAACCTAGTGTTACTCAGTTGCAGACAACTGGAGCATCTGAAAAAAAAAACCCAGTATGTGACTTGTACCCCATAACTTGCATCCATCCAACCTACAGTAGCATAGGGCCTTTATTTTGTATACACCCTACTTTTATACGCCCTGTGTTCATACCAGCTTTCCTGTGCTGAGCTGCCCAGGAAGAGGGATGGAGCACCCAAAACCCCACTGCCTGCAGCCCACCATGACAGATGACCTGCCCCTCTCTACGAGGGCACACTCTGGCCTTTCCTCAGTGCTGCCACACAAACAGCAGCTCCATCCTCTTTCACGGAAGAGTGGTACGTGTGGCGCGCATCTCCCCAGCCCCCAGGTCAGCAGTGACATCTCACTGCAGGAGCCCTCCCTCCCTGTGCCAGGCCAGCACTACCGTTTAGGAGAGAGAAGCGAGTCACAAACTCAATTGGCATTAATGAATTGTACTTCATAGATCAGCATACTGTGTAACATATGATTCGGTGTATGATTCAGAGTTACGTAACATTTTAAAAAACAGAGCAGACTTGACTCATCCCAGTGCAAGTTATTTTTTCTCTCTTCCACAGTGAAACTCGTTTGGCCAGATTTAGATGTTCCCCTTCATTGGTCTTACAAAACTGCTTCCTCTTAGCTGCTCTGCTCTACCAAGGATGCCCCACATTTCACAGAATCACAGAATGGTCTGGGTTGGAAGGGACCTTTTTAAAGATCATCTAGTTCCAACCCCCCTGCCATGGGCAGGGACATCTTCCACTAGATCAGGTTGCTCAGAGTCCCGTCCAACCTGACCTTGAACACTTCCAGGGATGGGGCATCTACAGCTTCCCTGGGCAACCTGTTCCAGTGTTTCACCACCCTCATCGTAAAACATTTCTTCCTTATGTCCAAGTTAAATCTACCCTCTTTCAGTTTAAAACTGTTGCCCCTTGTCCTGTCACTACAGGCCTTGGTAAAAAGTCTCTCTCCATCCTTTTTATAAGCCCCCTCTATGTATTGAAAGGCGGCAAGAAGGTCTCCCCCAAATCCTTCTCTTCTCCAGGCTGAACAACCCCAACTGTCTCAGCCTTTCTTCACAGGAGAGGTGTTCCAGCCCTCTGACCATTTTTGCGGCCTCCTCTGGACCTGCTCTGGACATTTCAGAGATGGCTTCATACTGGGGAAAGGGAGAACGATGCAGGAACTGCACACACTTTGGGCAGAAGAGGCGAAAAGGGAAAAAAGCGAAAAGGGAAAAAAGCGAAAAGGGAAAAAAGCGAAAAGGGAAAAAAGCGAAAAGGGAAAAAAGCGAAAAGGGAAAAAAGCGAAAAGGGAAAAAAGCGAAAAGGGAAAAAAGCGAAAAGGGAAAAAAGCGAAAAGGGAAAAAAGCGAAAAGGGAAAAAAGCGAAAAGGGAAAAAAGCGAAAAGGGAAAAAAGCGAAAAGGGAAAAAAGCGAAAAGGGAAAAAAGCGAAAAGGGAAAAAAGCGAAAAGGGAAAAAAGCGAAAAGGGAAAAAAGCGAAAAGGGAAAAAAGCGAAAAGGGAAAAAAGCGAAAAGGGAAAAAAGCGAAAAGGGAAAAAAGCGAAAAGGGAAAAAAGCGAAAAGGGAAAAAAGCGAAAAGGGAAAAAAGCGAAAAGGGAAAAAAGCGAAAAGGGAAAAAAGCGAAAAGGGAAAAAAGCGAAAAGGGAAAAAAGCGAAAAGGGAAAAAAGCGAAAAGGGAAAAAAGCGAAAAGGGAAAAAAGCGAAAAGGGAAAAAAGCGAAAAGGGAAAAAAGCGAAAAGGGAAAAAAGCGAAAAGGGAAAAAAGCGAAAAGGGAAAAAAGCGAAAAGGGAAAAAAGCGAAAAGGGAAAAAAGCGAAAAGGGAAAAAAGCGAAAAGGGAAAAAAGCGAAAAGGGAAAAAAGCGAAAAGGGAAAAAAGCGAAAAGGGAAAAAAAGTCCACGATTTCTTTGAGTTTTGTGATCTTTCAGCAACCTTTAAAAAGACTGTCAGCTACTGCTGCATCTAGGCCTAACTATCAAGACCAAGAATTTCTTAATAAAAATTGGAACAGAATCAGAACAGAACACCAAGTTCTGGTGGTTTTGATTGTGTAAGAGGAATAAAGGTGCTGGGGGCAGAGGTAAAGGCTAGATCCAAAAATCAGTGTCCATTTCACCCTGCATCACAGACTCTGCAGAACAGAAAACACTGTACTGCTACATCTGCACAAGAAGGTAGAGTTTATATGTTTACACACTGGAAGGAAGAAGCAACTAAGAGAAGAACATCTGAATTACGAATGAAAACATACTGTCAGTGTAAAACCCTGACACTGATGTTAAGCTGTTTTACTGCAAGGGGTCTTCACTATATGTCTTGTCAGTACCTTGAGATCACCTAAAAAGATCTCACATAGACTTAAGACCCAAGAAGTGTCGTGCGGGATCAGACCAAAGCTCCACCTGACTGTGACAGGAGCCAGCACCTGCTGGTGTCAGAAGACAACCACAGTAAGACAGTGCTGGACAACCTGTTGAAGTGCAGATCTCATCCTTAACTCTAATCATTGGAGATCAACTTGAACTGTGCACCGTGAGGTCCAAGCTACTCTTAAAATATAACTGACAGCTGTTATAACTCTAGTAGCTTCTATCCAATAAAACTCTTAATACTTTTTAAAAAATATTTTTGGAAAAAACTATATATTACCTATGAAGATGAATGCCATAATTAGTAAGTTACACATTTAATAAATTAAACACCAACTGCATCAGAAGAAGGAAATGACCTAATGCAGAACCTTCCCTCATTTACAGGCTTCTAATGAGCACAGATCGTGCTGAGCTGTTCTGTCTGAAATGGCACAACTGCTGATACAAAAAGCTTACTGACTGTTTTACAGTGAGTTCTTTCTACTTGTTACTCGCTTCTGTTAAATTATGCAGATTGATTTAATGAAATAACTCAGAGGAAACAATAAATTTTCAGCAACCAGAAAGAGAAATGAATGAAAACAATTGCAAAAGAGACACAAAAAAAAAAAGGCGAAAGGAAACCTCATATATACCATGTAAAAATCCATCCAATTCAGATTCCAGCACCATTTCCCTTACCTTCCTGCATCTTGGTGCCCCATGCACACATTCATTAGCGCATTGCAGACAAAGCTGTAGCGGTTGGCTGCATTATCGCTCAGGATCTTGCCCAGCATGGAGTAGTTAATGCTGTGAGCAGAAGGATTCTCGATAAAATCTAGCATGAACTCTGGGTCCCACAGTAAATTGGAATTTGAAGGCTGAACATTGCTGTATATCGTTTGCTTCACCTTAGAACAGGCACTACTGAGGACAAAAAAAAAAAAAAAAAAAAAAGAGAGTTGCCAAAAAACGTACTTTGCAGAAATACTGTTGAACATACTGTGTGGGATTGGAAAATCCTAGTTCAGTTACCATTCTGTACACATTTTCAAACTCATTTTTGATAAGGAGCATCTACCAGAAAATAAGGTTGATACATCAATTTCATTCAAGTTTTCCTGCAAATAAAGTCTCGAGTTTCCAAATCGCTTCTATGACATTTCTATGACTGAAATTGTGAGCAGCTGGATAAGGACCACACATTCATTCCTCACTAGCAATAACGTCCTGGAGCATTAGATGCCTCCCCATGAACTATAACAGTGCTTCACAACACTGCTCCCCCTCTTTATGTGTTATGACACAGTGAACTGCAGTGGTGGTAAGAAGAATCAGTTAAGGAAAAATGAGAAAACGTATCTAAATTAAAAACTCTACATTCAGTAATAACGTAGACATAACAGACAACTTTTTGAAAGATGAAATCAGTAAACAGAGAAAAGATACTTAAAGGTCATATTTTGACATTAATAGCTATGACAAAAGGTCAAGAAATGTTCCATGCTAGGAATACCTACATGTTAATTGGCTTTCTTCAGGGAAAAAAAAAAAAGGTGTTAATGAAGAATGCAAATTTCACACACAAAATGTTCTAAGGAGCATTTCTCTCAAGCGTTGGGTTTTATACCACAGCTGGAAACAACATCCATATGGACAAACTTCAGTAATTATCCCAACTGGGAAGACTTCCTCATTACTGAAAAAAAACTATTAATTGAAATTAATTTCAAATACATGAAACCTTTGGAATCTTTTAGAACTCCACTGGCCCCAGGATGAAAAGACAGAGGAAGCACTGTGCCGCCTGGAAGGCATCTGTGACCTCAGGAAGGATGGCGATATGTGCAGCAGCGCCTGGATGCAGGGCTTGGAGGGCACCCCTGGGGACACCCTGTCACTGCGCAACCCCTGCACACCGCTGCTGCTCATCGGGATGCTCCAGGGCAGAAGGAAGAGGCCATTAGTAAGATTATTAATCTACAAAAAGGGTAATGCCTGACGTTAACCATTTGCTCTAACAGCCAGTGTAACAGCAAAGAAAGCAAGCCAACCAGTGGAAAACAAATACCCCATATCTCAAACATCAGGCACTATTTAAATGGGCTCTCATGTACCAGCATCCTGGGCGCATGTATGTCCCCGACACTGTCATCACAGCATTTACCTACACTTACCCCATGGATCACAGAAAGAAAGGTCCAAAACCCAAACAATACAATACTGAGTACGTGAGCAAAGTAGCCTCTGAAACTGTACTTGCATAAGAAGTGACACTGGGGGAGTGGTCAGAAGATTTAAAAAAAAAAAAAGTGAAGGAATGATTTGAAAAAGGAAGTTTAGCGAATACAACTAAATATACCAAGCATACTAAACCAAAACATGCAGCTCACTTAGTAAAACCCAGTCATGAGAAATACCGCAGATGATCTTAGAAGCCACTTCGAAGCACTGCAATATAAGGAAGGTAAGTCTCTAAATTTGAACATTTATGAACTGTACTTTATTGTCGCTTCAAATTGACTTAAAGAAATAGCTGGACTTACAGCGTGCTAAAAAGGAGCTAAAAAAGTTGCTGTGTACAGACAACTGCTTTTGGTTTTGTTTCAATTGTAGCAAGGAAAACAAGGAAAAAACGAGTGTAGCACTATTACCTTATAAACAACCGTTCAGAAAATGTATACATAAATTTTGTTACCAGTTTTCAGAGAATTTCTAACTCCACTTGTCTGAAAAAAGGGGCTTCAAATCAAGTGCTGTGTATCACTTCTTTAATATATGATTTAATACTTTATCTCTGTATTACTAGATGATGTTTTGTTTTGCTATTGTAGGTTAGTATTAATAAAACTATTATTTTTGTGTTACTGAACTTTAGGTTTTAAGTAGAAAAATGAACACATAGTTAAGACACTTCTGCAGTGCTTCTATATTTCATATTTCCTTTTCCTAGTGTTTCTCATATTAAATGCTACTGTTCCCATGTATTTGTAAACCTGTTAAAATATTAAGATTATTACTGAGAACTCTTTTCCTGCTCCCTGTGAAATGAAAACCACAAATCTGAAACACGCAGACCAAAACCAGATATATGAACTAGGAGGGGAGACAGTAACTGAAGTGGTTTGTAACTCTCACAAGATGCGTATTTGCATATGAAAGGTTTCTACTCCCTCTTTAAAAAGTAAGAGCCAAAAATACAGTATATGGGTACCTAAAGTATTTTTTTAATTTAAAAATCAAGGAACTGAACATTCAAGCATAAAACTTCACGAACTCAAACATGTTTGTGCCTCTCCCCACATCAAAGGAAATATTTAATAGAATGTTACAGCTGTGTCAGCTAAGATTTTGTTGTTCTCCATCCAACATTGTATGTATTACAGCTGATTTGCTAATGCATTATAGAAACCAAATCAGTCACATCACAGTCTGTGAAAGCAAAGGTGTGTGGGGAGGGGTCCAATGCTGCGCGGCACAGCTGCCTCAGCAGCTGACCTGACGCTGACAGTCCCTGCTTCCCTCGCCCCACGCCTGCTCGCTGCATGCAAGCGCTGCTTGCTGAAGCAACCCGCTAAGCTAATCACAGCACTGCAAGGAGGGCTCAGCCTCTGCTCCTCCATGGCAGGTACTGGCACAGCACGAGGACTTCACAGGCTCGGGACCACATGCTGTGCTGCTGCACTGGCACGGGCAAGAGAATTGCATCAGTAAAGGTAAAGCAGCAAAGGCAACAGCGTATTTTCCACAGAAAGCAAACCAAACTGAAACCACAGCAGCCTGCATCAGTCTACAGGCTAGGCAGTGGTGAGAAAAATCCCATTACCACCCACCTGAAGAGGTCTCCAAACTTGCTTCTCAGGTGACTACAGGACACATACAGATCATAGAGGTAAGCTAAAATACACCTTTCTGGGGAGGAACACTCTGAGGGATTAACGACGTGCTTTACCACCCCACACAACCTGCAAAAATAAAATCATTCTGAGTTCGTTCCAATGCACCTTAGAAACGCGTCTCATGTTGTTACATATCATATAAACCCCACCATTAGCTGGGCAACATGATGACAGACCTGGCATCTACAGGCTGACAGAGCTCATGTGAAGTTTGGTGTCACCTGTGTGCTTGCTTGGGCCCCAGGGACGACAGGACACAGAGGCACTCGGGGAGCCCAGGGCAGAATGGGGCGAATGGGTAAGAAATCAAGATACACAACTCCCTCCTTTTCATAGGTTACAAAGTGTGCAGGTCCTACCAGCCCCCAGCAGTGGGGAGCAGGCTGCAGAGGTGAACCATCCGCTCCACTCACCTGAGCTCACTTACAGCCTTCCAATAGCAGTGTGATAGTTGGTCTCACTAGCTGAACCGAAACGCATTTTTTGCTTAAGAGAGAACACCAAAAATACTTTTTGGAAAATTGTAGCTGCCACAAACCCTTCAAAGACTTGTGCAGTTTGCTCTGAGTTGAGGATGAGGCAGGCATGGTAACGCCGCAGAACAGCGACAATGCAGACACACAGTCCTGTTGTGTAGCTTCCTGCCAGGCTGGACGACTTCAGCAGCAGCTCTGCCTCCACAACGCTCAGCTCGTTCAACAACTGAAAACGCATACACAAAAATAATGAACAGAAAATAACTTCCAAGTTAAACATGTAAAATAGATGCAAAAAAAAAAACCAACCGCATTAAGGAAAAACTATATGGCAAACAAAAATGAAGTTCCTTATTCACTACAGAACAAGGGAATGAGGGAGCAAAATAAACTGTTACATATAAAAAACGTCTCTCAGAACTGCTCTTCAGAAATACATGGCATTTCTGGCACCCAGATGCTTTACTGTGTAATGTGATGGTTCAGTCTGAAACAGTGAAGCCCATCCTAAAATACTTTGTGCTGAAATAATTCAGAATTTTATTAATTTTGAAAGATTTAAAAATAAAATACATCTATTGATTTTCCATACTTGTCAAAGTAAGACAGAAGGGGAAGTATCTGGTACTGTTTCAGAGGTCAGGAAACTGAAACAGATAAAAGCGCATGGCAGCCAATCAGGAGGATTTGCAGTCCACCCTTTGGTTTTTTTCTGGTTTTACAGAAAATGTATGACAGCTTTATCCTGACATCCCCCCCCCCCAAAAAAAAAAAAAAGGAACTCTGTTTACCTGTATTGCAAAGTCTATAAGTCCATTGATATTCAGTGCTGGCTCCATGAGATCAAAGATGAGCTGTATATGGTGAGCCAAGGGAAGATGATATGACGTTCCTGAGGCAAAACTAGTTATCTGTTCAAGAACATTACTGGAGATCTGTGAAAATAAATGTTGAAAAGTCATATGGTGACTGAGGGCTTCTCAGATACACTAGTGCTCCAAAAATCTTATTTTATAAGTGTTAATAGCAAGTGACAGCATTTTGCAGATAAAAGCACTAACAAATCATGCATGAGTATATCTATTACTTTACTATCCTGCAAGTCAGTCAAAATGCTGTTTTATTTTCAAAATTGACAACACAGAAAATGCTGTTCTGCTGCTTTACAGCTGAGAGTCAAACTGTTCTTAACATCTACAATACTGATTTTTATTCTGTGGGGTATTTTGCTTTAAAGAAGAGGCAAAATAATTTTTCTTTCCATCTTACTGCATTGTGATTTCTTTATTGATTGTTTTCAGATAATTAATAACACGTTATCCTGCAAACAAAACATGTAATAAATTCATTCAAAAGACCAGATCCAAAGATGTCTTATAAATTAAGTATCAAATGTGTACCTCTTACTTTTTTTCTTATGTTAGCCTCTGCTTATTAAAATATACTTAAAAACAGTAACGCCTGACAAGTGATGAAATCCTATACTGATACATTTGCACACTTACACATCCGAATATAAACCAGGAAAACTAGGCTTGTCATTTAAAACAAATTATTTATGTTCTCCAGTCAGCCACTGATATAGCTTTTTAACAGTGAAGGTTTACTATAAATTCTAATATCCAGAAAAGAACAAACTGTATTATCCACTAGCTTCTCAGAGAGACACTCTGTTGCACAAAAACACAGAAGAGTTCACTGTCCTTCATAAACACAGATACAGTAACATATCTTACACATATGCAAGAGAGTGGTTAAGTATCTAATTTACCAATGAGCCCCAAACAATGTTGTTAATGGAAATTTATATAAAATTTATTTTAAAATTTTCATTAAAAAATCGTGACATCTATAATAATCCAGAAAGCTTCTTGCAAAACAGGCAAACAAAAACCCCCAAACAAACAAACCAAACCAAACACCCAAATACCTACTGAAGCCGGTATTTTAGAATACCAAGGCAGCATTTTTTCTCTTGCCTTTGAATAAGCAGTGCACTGAAAATTCTTGGTATATACAAAACACTTCTAAAAACCTAGATTTGCTTCCTATTTGATACCTCTACAGCAGACCATAAAAGGCTACGATTTTATACAAGGGAAGTACCTGAGATGTCACCTGATGTTGATCAAAATAGGACAGTTGCTGTAGTTTTGTGAACACGGTCTCTAGGGTTGGAAATGCTTCTTGTTTGGTCTTCCTGGCTTTTTGCCCTTCATCCCCAACTTAACAGATAAAAAATTATTTTGGTCATTTTATATTTAATGGAGCCCTAGTAGTTTTGCATTATTACTGATTTAAAAGACGATAAAAATCTTAATAAGCTTTACTCATGACTACATAAAACCCTACTTGCCTCAGTTTTCATTATACTTGGGACAAATGTATGCCAGAGCATGTAGCAATATCAAAGCTACTTCAAGGTTATTCCAATGCAAAAAGGTGACACCCAAGAAAAACTGAAAAACAGTCACCCAGTTTTACTAGGAGGGTAAGGAATATGTATCACTCGCTGGCCAGTACCTCATATTCCAGGCTTTAGCTTAACGCAAGTGTTTACAGCTGAGTTGTTATAATGGAAAATAGGGATTTCTAACCACAGTGGCCCTTTGCCGTCCTGGAGCAGCCGTAAGGCAGGCCAGCAGATTGCACTTCGTGCTGCGGGACTCTGGTCAGTACTTCACCTAGTGACTGTGAAGGGGATGAAAGCCAAATTACATGATCAACATGCATGGCTCCAGACAACCTGCTGAGCACCTCACAGCTCCCGTGATCTTTGCTACAGGCTACCATACAGCAGCGTTAAAGCATTTACCACCCATTTCAGTAGTACTCTTCTTATTCAGAATTTTGAGGATGTCTTTGGTAATCTTCTTCAGCTGATGCCTTGCTTCATCACGCTCCTTACCAACGCCATAAAGGAGAATCATTCGCTGGTTACACTCATGACTTGAAGATTCATCCTGAAAAGACCAGATACGAGTGAAGTCTCTTTTCTTTTTTCTGTCATCACCTGCAGAAACCCAACCCAAGTAGACTAGACTGCAATAAACAATAACTAACTCTTCATCACAAAAAGCATCTCCTGTGGTTATCAGTGTTGAGGAGACAGTGCCAAATGAAATCACTAAAGAGTAGGGTAAAAATACAGAGGGAAAAAATGTAATCTGATATTATGAATTCTGTATGTATCTATAAGGACAGTCAGACGACGCATACAGATGACCCTCCTAACTGTCCCCTGGACTGATATTTGGTAGCAGATTAGTAAATAGAAGACAGTTGTCTAGAAACTGTGTGACATTTCTCTTATTATGTACAAGTCCATTGAAAAAAAGATGCAGCCCAACTCCTAAAATTTTATTTTGCACATCTCAAAGAAATTGAAATATGTATAGTTTATTTAAATTGTAACTGGTTATATTTAGTCTTTTAATAAAAGGTATTGTATAATGTTGATGCACTGTATATAACTTAAAAACTTGGAGCACTGCTCTGCAAGTCATATAAGGTATAAATATTTTGTTCAGTAATATACTCACCTTCTCCAAACTAACCAATCACTACTTCTTTCAACTACTTAAAAAGTTTTTAAAAAATAAGACTGTGTACAAAAATAATACTAAAGAATCACAAGGCAAAAAAGTAGTAGACGGGAGCGCAACTCTACGCTCAGAAAAGTTGCGCAGTCTTACAAAATACATGCTCTCCTTTAAAAATAGTGACTCTGTTAGTAGGTCAAAAGCAGGAAGTAAACCTCTAATTATTTTTAAAAATTCTGTTTCTCTCTCTCTTCTAGAGGAAACAAAAGCAGAAGCACTGAGAGCATCACCTGGAATTTGCAGCTGTCTCTGGCTAAGAAACCAGTTCGAAGCCAGAGGAAGGTCTAAGTCTCAGAACTGGGATGCACAGCTGCTCCTCCAGCCTCTCCTTGCTCCGTGAGATTTAAACATGAACACTCCTGCCTACTCACACGGTGAAGAGCTAAAGGAACTGCAAACAACCCTCCATCAGCAACACTAGCTTCCCATCACAGGAAGTACCCAAGCGTTTCATCACTTCTCAACAGCACGCTACGGTAATCTCCGATTTTGGGGTGGGGGGAAGGTGTCTGATTTTGCATGCTTAGGGAATACTTATTTCATTAGGATTAGACTTGGCAGCTGAATCTGTTACGTGCTTCAAAGCATAAGCCAATTTATTTCTATCTTACAGATAGAAATAAAACTTTGCAGCTCTGTAAGGAAGATGTCAGGGATGTTTGTTTGACAAAGCATCAACTCCCTTGAGTGCCTTATTTTACAAAGGCAGAGATCATGCAGAAATATAGCAATTTTTAACAATTGCATCACTACACACGTGAAAGCTACTCCTTTTGAAACACAACACTCATTCAACATCCCTGCCTGGCTTTCCCAGGCAATCAGTTCAGATCAGACCTGATCTGATCAAGGTTTTCGGACTAAGAGCAACAGTCTTTAGCCCAGCCCCTGTTACCAGTTACGTGGATGCCAGCTGTTCAGTGTTTGTGGATGGATGGATGGCCGACACGCTCTTGGTTTCGTGGAAAGAGCGGGCTCAGAGGGGCGCAGCGCTACGCAGGGGTCTCAGCAGCGACTTCACGCAGGCACTCACTGCAGAGCACGGGAGGCTGCAACTCCTGTGCAACTCCTGCATGTTGGCTCAAGTCAGTGAAGTTTTAAATTTATTTGCAACACAGCACTGGTAAAGCAACAGATTTAGGAAAATAACAGGATAAACTGTCAAATTAGAAGTGAAGGTATACATGAATACCTACATAAATAAAGCTACAAATAACTTCAGACTTTGCTGGCAAATGTGTAACCACTGAAGTAACAGACACCGTTAGCTGTCCAAGTGCTATTACGCAGGGTTGAAGAGCAGGTACTCCTCTCTCACTTTCTTCCCCTTGGAAGCAACAAACAGTGACTTTATGGGGTGCCACATCCACCCTTTGAGTACCCGGGTGAAATGGTAGCAGCCTGTGAGCAGCTGTTCCCGGGGTCTGAGCAGGGGCAGGGTGGGGAAGGCAGAGATCAGCTTCAAGGACAACCGAAAGCGAGGGTGAAATAATAGAATCATAGAATAGTTTGGGTTGGAAGGGACCTTTAAAAGTCATCTAGTCCAACCCCCCTGCCGTGGGCAGGGACATCTTCAACTAGATCAGGTTGCTCAGAGCCCCGTCCAGCCTGACCTTGAATGTTTCCAGGGATGGGGCATCCACCACCTCTCTGGGCAACCTGTGCCAGTGCTTCACCACCCTCAGCGTAAAAAATTTCTTCCCTATCTCTAGTCTACATCTACCCCCCTTTAGTTTAAAGCCATTCCCCCTTGTCCTGTCGCAACAGGCCCTGCTAAAAAGTTTGCCACCATCTTTTTTATAAGCCCCCTTGAAGTACTGATAGGCTGCAATAAGGTCTCCCCAAAGCCTTCTCTCCTCTAGGCTGAACAACCCCAACTCCCTCAGCCTTTCTTCATAGGAGAGGTGTTCCATCCCCCTGATCATTTTTGTGACCCTCCTCTGGACCCGCTCCAACAGGTCCGTGTCTTTCTTATGCTGAGGGCTCCAGAGCTGGACGCAGTACTCCAGGTGGGGTCTCACCAGAGCAGAGGAGAGGGGCAGAATCACCTCCCTCGACCTGCTGGCCACGCTGCTTTTGATGCAGCCCAGGATACAATTGGCCTTCTGGGCTGCGAGCGCACATTGCTGGCTCATGTGCAGCTTTTCATCCACCAGTACCCCCAAGTCCTTCTCGGCAGGGCTGCTCTCAATCCCTTCATCCCCCAGCCTTGTATTGATACCAGGGGTTGCCCCGACCCAGGTGCAGGACCTTGCACTTGGCCTTGTTAAACCTCATAACGCCACTGGGAGAGACAGACGGCCAGCCAAGCAGAAATACAATAAAAAGGGGCATTTGATTCCTTTTACTTCAGCCTGACACTGTTAAATCTGCAGTCAAAACGAGTTTAAATGCTATCGCTTTCCACACAGAGGAAGATGCAGAAAGGGGACATTTCTCCCTCTTCCCTGGGAGGAGAGGGGCAGTTTGGTTTGGGCAGACATGTGACAGACAAGCGAAATGGCAGCCCGGCTGGCCCACATGCAGCACGATGGCCTCGCCACTGGCAGAGTGTGCCACCACAGCCTGTCCACCCCAGGCAGACCCACGTGCCGCGGCCCTTACCAGCTCCTCTCTGCCACCAGGCCATCGCCCGAGGCAGCACAGCTGGGTCGAGCCTGGTCAGGCCAGGGCCCGTGGCCCAGCTCGGGCCTCACCGGCTGTAACGTCAGCGGCAGGGCCACAGGGGCCAGGAGATCCATGTCAGGGCCCCCAGCCCTGTGCTGCACTGTCACCTACGAGCAGGGGAACAGGCGACACAATGCCAGCTGCGCCTCCCCTGCAGCCCACCGCCATGCCGGCCCCTTGCCCACTCCTGCAGCGCGGGTCTCAGGGAAGCTGTGTGGGAAGCTCAGGAGGTTAGGATGGAAGGTCACCTCAGCATTTCAGTCACGGAAGATCAAACCAGGCCACCTTACAAACATTGCTACATCTACTGCTCTTCTCCTGTAGAAACCTGACATCCTTGGTAAAACAAAACACAACTTACAGCAGTCAAAATCCCCAAAGAAAAGTTCCCAACACAGAAATTAAAAGTAGACAAAAAAGGCTGAAGTCTTATGACAGATATAACTCACAATTTCATTTTTTTTCTTTTTTGGTTTTACAGGGAGGGGGGAAAAGACAAAGTGCAAATGAAAGCCACAACCAACTTCAGCTACTCTAGAAACAACAGCAACTGTACCAGCGATAACAAAATCAGTCAAGTCATTTTTCCTTTGCTTTATACAATCCTGTTTCTGGTGGGTATCACCATGAATGGCCTCGCAATGTGGGTCTTTTTTAAAATATCCAGTAAATCCAATTTCATCATCTTCCTCAAGAACACTGTCATTTCTGACTTCCTCATGATCTTGACTTTTCCATTTAAAATCCTTAGTGATGCAAAGTTGGTATCATGGGTACTGAGAGGATTTGTGTGCCAGGTAACCCAGGTTGTATTTTACTTCACCATGTACATTAGCATTTTGTTTCTTGGTCTAATAACTATCGATCGCTATCAGAAAGCCACTTCACCGTTCAGAACATCAACACCAAGGAGCCTTTTAGGTGCCAAGATCCTGTCCACAGTGATTTGGATATCAATGTTTGCTCTTTCATTACCCAACATGATTCTAACGAATAAGAAGAAAACGCCTCAGAACGTAAAAAAGTGTGCTTTCTTGAAATCTGAGTTTGGCTTAGTCTGGCATGAAATCGTAAACTATATTTGTCAACTTATCTTCTGGGTTAATTTAGCAGTCATAGTTGTATGCTACATACTCATAAGTAAAGAACTGTACAAATCCTATAAAAGGACAAGGTGCACAGGAAAGGCATCCAAAAAGACTGTAAATCTGAAGGTTTTCATCATTATCGCAGTGTTCTTTATTTGTTTTGTGCCATTCCACTTTACTAGAATCCCCTACACGTTGAGCCAAACAAGAGACGTTTTTGAATGCTCTGCTCAGAACACCTTGTTTTACTTGAAAGAGAGCACACTGTGGCTGACATCGCTAAATGCTTGCCTAGATCCATTCATATACTTTTTCCTTTGCAAATCATTTAGAAAGTCCTTGCTAGACATGCTGTGCAAGCACACAGCATCGTCAGAACTCAGAGCACAGATAAAAGAGCAGAATGAAGGAGATGACACAGATGAGACGCCGCTCTAGAGCTAAGAACTACCCATACCCCTTCTTGGCCACATACATTTATTAGTGGGCGGAAGCAGCACAAATCCTGCGGAAGAATATCTAGAATTTCACCGACTTCTTTAGAAATTGTCCTACAGATGAAGCACAAGCACCCTGGAACCAACATCACTGGTTGCAAAAATGGTGAAACTAGAAAGCTTGACTAAAACAAGAGCACCACCTGATCACAACCTTCATGCTTGTCAGAATTCCTAGGAAGAAGTTTGAACTTATAGTTAGAGCTGTAAGGAAAAATTAAAACAGTCATGAAATGCTACAGATGAGATTATGAACTGCATAGATTTTGCAGAAATAGCTTAACTTGGGCCAGAGTAAAACCATGACAACACAAGATCTGGGAAATGCAAATAAAATCCACAGTAAACGTGATTTTTAAATACAGGGAGTTGTCACCTTGTACGCAACTGGCAGACAAACAGAAATATAGGACATACATAGATAAGCTATTTATCTGTGCAGATTTTTGGTAACAGAATAACATTTTGCTTATCTCATTATATGCTTGTAATTCTTAATCCATTGACCAATAATTAATAGTTGTATGCCAGAGGAAATTATTTCCTAATCAGACTTATCTTGATGTGAATTAAATCTTCGAATACTTCACCTTACTATATGAATAAACAAAAATGTACACTTTTATAGAGAACAATATATTATATTAGAAAATATACAAAGACTCGATTTACAGAATACTTAGATCTTAGGGAGAGAAAGACTCATGGTAAAATCTTTACTGATTATTAAGGGCAGCTTTTTTGTACTATGCAAAAAATTCAACCACTTCCCCTTTTTCATTTGGAAAAGTTGAAAAAAAAAAAACCAAACCCCAGGGAAGTATTTTCAGGTGCATAACGTTTTTAGGTATCATAACAACCACACATGTAAAGGATCCTAGGCTTTTGTAATAAATTATGGTTCATTTATCATCACTGCAAAACAGTTCCAATTCAGAAATATGTTTCACCATCATGCAAGAGCTCAGTCCTGCCAAAAGTCATTGTCTGTCTACCCTTCTCCAGTACTTATCTGTGCCTGGCAGGGCACCGGGCGTTTTTACGACTGATACCCAATTTCCTAAAAAGTTAAAAGACAGTTCACTTGCTTTAGCACTCAGCCTTAGAGTTTATGCATCTCTTATAACCTGCCTGGATGAATTAAATATTTTTCAAAACGTTTCGTGCACTGCTTATGCTGGTATATGCACCAACACTGATTACAATCAGTAACTGGGTTATACCACAGAAAACAGGGCACCATTATTTCCCTGGAACCAGTGCTGCCAGTCACTCCAGAGCACACTCTCCACAACCAGCCCCATGGGGCCCAGGACTGATCAGCTTCAGCTGATGCCCAGAAGGGAAGCGCGAGATGCCCCATGTCCACCCAACGCTCCTTCCCCACATTTTTTGTACCTATACATGGAGAGAGAGCGGCAATTATGTGGCAGCTGCTTTTCCTGATCAGATGAGCTGTTCAGACAACAGATACTACAGCTATCTGTGTACCATACAGCAGTCACTGATAGGATATGCGAAGGCACTTAGTACCTGCCTCTTACAGTTGGGAACAGCGTCAAGAGGTCAGTTTGGAAGAAAACGTGGAAGATGCTGCCTTGGACATCAATCCTGGGGAACTGCAATGGACCATCTCAGCTTTATATCATCCTTGATGAATGAATAGAAGTCGGGTCAGGCAGCTAGGGGCATGTTATGCTGATGACAATGTCGAGGGTGACCTTCATCCCAGTCATCCTCAAGGCTCTTTGCTCTCTGCCAGCTATTTAACACCGACATCAGCATGCACACCTACCTTAACCAAAATGTAGATACTAATACACAAACTTACTGTCGATACAGCTGCAGCCTGAGAACCGCAAAAAGCAATCCATGTCTGCCCACAAAAGGATGGCTTGAATGTGAGCCATTTCCCACACGGCAGCAAGCAAGGAGCCAGAACCCTAAGTCACATCAGCTGACAGAAAAATACAAGACAAATCACATGACTCAGTTAAACTTATACAAAAGCTTCTGTTTACAGAGAAATGCACTAGATTCCAACATTATACATAATAAACACATAATAAATACAAAGTATACCATGCAGCAGCAGCAGCTTCTGCCAGAACCAGAAAGTGGCTGTAACCAGCACGCTGTATCACCTGGCTACACTGACACCAAAATAAACCAGAAATCCCATTCTGGAGGTCAAGATCAAGCTCTGGTTCATGTGTCAATATTAACAGGTTACAGAGGGAGGGTACAGTTTCTGAATATGTCAGTGCACAGGATTCTGTAGCCGAGTAACCCACTGTAAGGGTGGCTCTGAGCAGACGTTTTGGTCACACATTTGATGATGACTAGTGCTGTCCAGAACAGGGGAATTCACACACACAAACAAGAACTCAGAGCTACATTTGAGGATTATCCTGGAAAACTGTCAGGAAACACTCTGTTTGTTCATCCCACGTCTCTAAAGGAGCCAAATCATAACGGCACAGTGTAGGTGCCATCAGGTCTGCCCCACACAAACAAAAAGCCAGAAAATGTGCCTGTCTTGATGGATATGGTAATTTTTTTATTAGTATAGGAGAAGGTAGTGTACTTTCTGACAGAGAGCAAAAGGAAGAGAGAAAAGCAACAGCAAACATGATTAACAAACTCAGGCGATACATGAAAATGAGGAAGGAAACAACAACCAACACCAACAGAAAAAGTCTCGTCTTTCTACACATTTCCCCATTCTTAATACTTTGCTCGAGGCTTCTGTCAGCAGAGGAACAGCAGATGAACCGGAGATAGCCAAAGACCCCTCTCTGAAACAGTTGCTGCCAGGTTTGCTCAGGTACTTGCACAATCAGAGCGTTCATGTGGTGTGATGGGGCACTCGGTCATCTGGCTTTCAGATGTAAGAGGCTGATAACCAGCAGTATGCATCTTATTTTGAAAGTGTTATTTAAATCTGTGCTGAGAATGGAAAAATGGTGTGTGCTTGGTAAGAAATACCAGAAGTCACTTCCCCAGAAGCACCTTGCTTTTGGGCCACAACTGTAAAATTTCTATTCAATGTTAAAATACATTTCCATGTAAAGACAAATGGTGCTTTAGGCAATCTGCTGTTATACCTTGCTATTATATTATCTTAGACCTCCATAATGAATATATACCATTTTCGCTTTTTATTAATGTTAGTTTGTAAACAGCTTAAACTTAGGAAAATATTTAGATTTTCTATGAACTAGAAGAGAAATCCGTCGGTCTATTTAATGCACGTTCAGGTTTTGTGTTTATTTGTGTAAACCTGCCAGTCACTGCAAGGAACATGCAATTTTAAATACAGAATGTTATGTTTTATGTTTTTTCTCTCCTTTTCACCCAAGTTATTTCAAACAATGGGCGACTTTGCGAACGAGAGTATTGTCAGTAACTCCACTGGAGCACCCTACTCTGCACCGTGCCACCGAGACACCACAGTCACCCACCTGGTCTTCCCAGTACTGTACACACTCATCTTCCTTCTGGGACTCGTACTGAACAGCCTGGCTTTTTGGGCTTTCTTCCATATTCCAAGCACATCAACTTTCATTGTCTACCTGAAAAATATCTTAGTTTCTGATTTTATAATGACCCTGATGCTCCCTCTGAAAATCCTGACGGACTCTGGCCTGGGACCATGGCAACTCAAAGCCTTTGTCTGTCGCTTCTCAGCCGTAGTATTTTATGACACCATGTATATTAGCATAGTGCTACTTGGTCTCATTGCTTTTGACAGATTTCTCAAGATTGTGAGACCTTTTGGGAAGTTCTGGGTGCAAAAACTGTCCTCAGCAAAGATTCTTGCGGGTCTGGTCTGGCTCTTCTTCTTTGTTCTCTCTCTGCCTAACATGATCTTATCGAACAAGAAAGCAACGCCCCAATCTGTGAAGAAGTGTGCCTCGTTGAAGAATTACTTCGGACTCAAATGGCACGAAGTTGTCAATTATATCTGTCAATTCGTCTTCTGGACTGTTCTCATCCTCATGTTTCTATTTTATACAATTATTGCCAAAAAGGTATATGTGTCTTACAAAAAAACACAGAAGACAGACAACAAAAGCGAACAAAGGATCAAGGGGAAAGTATTCATCATTTTTACTGTATTTTTCTTATGCTTTGCCCCCTTTCATTTTAGCAGGGTTCCCTATACTCTGAGTCAAACAGCCACCCGAATGGACTGCCGTTTGCAGAACCACCTCTTTGTCGCAAAAGAAAGCACTCTGTGGCTGGCTGCCACAAATGTCTGCATGGACCCCCTGATATACATGTTCTTGTGCAAACCATTTGTAGAAAAGGTTTTATGCAGGAGAGTAAAGACATTTCGGAAAACAGTTCATACAAATCCAAAAACAGAACTGATCACACGAATGTCTGCTACTGAATCTTGATTCTGCAGCTTCACGCTCTACAGTTTCTGCATATTCATAGAGAAGTTAACAAATAATTTGTTTTATTTCTGCTGTAGAAAATGAAAGGGCGGTTGTACTGTAATATTAATACTTAATAAAAACAGCACAATGGATTTCCCTATTTATGCTCACTGTTTAGCCTTAATAGGCAAAAAGCTGTCACTCAAACTGCCGGCCCCAATCTAACACCGATCTTCCCAAGCTGTGCTCTCTCATTGACACCACCATCATTAATCAAAGCTGTGGAAGCCCAGCCGTGTCTTGGTTGTGCCTGCCCAGCCACAGTACTGCTACACTCACACCACAGAGATCTGTATTACCTCGGAGTCACTCATGCAAGTTCACAGACATAACCACATCGGTCTGAATAGAAAAATAGCACTGATCATGCATAAAACTAACAGCAATCAGTTTGTAGTCTTGCATTTCTGTGCTGGCTCTGCAAAGCTAATGAGAACAGAGGTTTTTCTGATTTGGTCACTAAATCATGTCCACCTCATAGAATACAGACAAACCGTAGCCTATGAATTAAAATACCTTCATATAACTTAAGACAATCTACAAAATAATTCTATCTGCTTTAAACAAAAAACGCTTACTTGTTAACATTTAAGCAGCTTACTGACTATGGCTGCTTCTAAGGACAATTTAGCTTTATTTGGGCTTAAAACCCAGAGCTGTTGATTTTGTACGTCAGTAATTCTTACACTGGGTGTCAGCTCGGCTGGCACGTCACAGGGCAGGGAAGAGGAGGAACTGTACTTCACAGAGCGAAGAAGGACACAGTCCCTCCCCGTCCCTACCCACCTTTCTCACAGCCGTAATTACTTTCCTACCGCCTACACTGTTTCACTATCCTTCCTCTCCACTCCCAGCGGGGACTTTGGTGGAGGACGCAGTCGGCAATACACCAGCGTCCCCCCAGAGCACACTCCTTATCCGGGCTAGCAGAAGACCCAGGACTGCTTCCCCTGCAAAGGGCACCCCAGAGCCGCGTAGCATTCACCCCTACCCTACCACTCACCAGAGGGGAACAGCCAGAAATGTTCCCCTGGGTGGCACATTCACTCTTCCCAGTCCCAATGATGGGCAAAGAGAAGGCAGCAAGCAACGCGGCCTAACCCTCCCCGTCCAGAAAATCCCTCTCCACCCAGCTCACCGCACCATTCACAGAGGTCTCCTTTAGCTATCCCACAGGGGAAGTCCAAATGGATGGGCCTAAAGAGAAACTGCTTTCTAACTGAAAATCCTGGAATTTATTTCACTATTGTACGACATGAAAGACATACCAACCATTTATTGACTACAACTCTACAACTCTCATATTATAAAAACTGTTAAACTTTCCTTAGCCCTCAGCAATGCTTCCTTGCTTCTCAAACAACACGTTCCTACTGCTACTTGCCCCCCTGACATACCTGCCACCCCAGAGGACTACCTCTGCATCATGCACTGCTCAGGTGACATGGCATTGCAGAAAGGGCCTCAGGGAAAGCACCACAACTTGCTCTCTTCCATCAGCCCTATTGCCTGTTGGAACTCCCATCACCCCTCCTGCCTCCCGCCCCGTACCCGGACACTCATCTCCTGCTGCTTTGTGACACTGTGGAGCTGAAGTGTGAGAGTCCCCAGCACCTTGCTGAGAAAACAGTCAGAAAACTGCTTAAAGAAATGAGTCTGAAAATGTTTCTCTAAGCCTCTTGATATAGTACAGCAGCTAACATAGTGACCAGAGCTAAACATCAGGAGAAGACGGTTTGTAAATCAGCTGTGATCTTCCACCAGGCAGGTGCCCATGGAAATCTGTGTTCCTGAGCTTTGGGTATATTAGGGAAGAAGTCAGCCCTAAACTTTGCAGCTCGGTCCTCCCTCTTCCAAGTGAATCACACCAGCATAGCTAATACGGAGGTCCTCAGGACTCTCAGCACAGACTTACATCCAGCTCTGGATTTAAAAGTGGAACTCTGGCCCATTATTCTGGCTATTACAAAGACAGACAGTAACATAAAATGAGCAATATGGCAGTGATAAACTATGAAAATGCTGAAGAACAGAAAACTTATTCAACTGTGGAAGTTTTTTTTGTTTTCCCATTTCTACTGCTTGTAATACAAGGCTCATTTAACGCTGTGCACAAACACATACTGGCAGTACACACAGTTAAGTACTAAGATCCTGCATGTAAGGGTGGGTGTAACCACAAAATGGGCTGAGTTGCTCCTTAAATAAGGGGTGTGCCAAAGGTTTCAGAGGAGTCTTAATCATCTGTTTTTCAGCTGCTGCTTCTTAGGTAGGTAAAAGGGAGCCAGAGTTACCAAACTCTGGAGCAGAGAAATGCAAGGTGACTGCAAGGATAAGACATCTGGTTGATCCACTTAAATAAAAAAAGTCCCTCAAAATTCTAACATTTGGGATTTTGCACTTTTTTCTGCAAGTTTTTAGATCCCTGCCTCCAGATGGAAGTAAGAATCGTAACAGTTAAAATGCCTCAAAGTTTAGGTCTCTGCTTTCTAAGGCTCAAAAAAATAACCAAAGTAATATTTTATATTTTACACCTAACCAAAATGGAGACATGTTTTGAGAACAGACTTCCCTTCAAGATGAGGAAGCCATCAGCCTAGACCAGAGGTAGAGAGTACCAACAGCATGCCATAGAAAGCTGCTCTTCTGGGCTCTCCAGATTTCTTTAGCGCAGTCAAGGAATTTATGTAATTCAGACTAGTGTATTCAATACAACAGTCACCATTTTTCCAAATCTGACTTTTTTTCCCAGCTTAACTTGGAAAGGCTGGTACTGACACTTGTGCCCCAGGAGCTGCTAAGAGAAATGTTTGCTTTTCCTAGATTCAGCAGTTGTACAAGACAGAGCAAACGCATGTAACATTTCCACCTTACGCATGCCTACTCCAGTCCATCACCACCATGAGGCAGCAGCAGGGCTTTTCCTTTCCACATCCAAATGTTCATTTGCTTGGCTTGTCTATGCTCCAGACTAGAAGCAACAGACAACCTAGAAACTGGAAAACTGGCACCAGGCCTTAAACTTGTTCAGACAAATGAACCTTATTCCAGGCTTCTATGGTCCAGGATTCACACAAAAACTATTGACACTTATTCTAAACATTTTTACAGGTTGCTGGGTTCCCAAAAGGGGAACTATAGGGCACTAGGCAGTCGAGTTTTGTAGGAACTGAATCTTATTTGGGTACACAAAGGCTTACATATATTTATTTGTATTTTTTATTTTACTTGCGTTTCAGAAAAAGGAAACCTATTATACCTTTGCCTAATACACGCACCATCTAGCCTTCCAGATTTTGTATCATACTGCCTCTCCTCAGAGGGACAGCAAGTTAATTCCTGAATGCCTAAAGACAAATTCTGCACTTCATACACGTCCTGACTCTTGGGCACAGCGATACACATCCCTCTATCAAGGCTCCTACAACTCCGAGTACTGAGAAAACTCTCATAACATACAGCAGTACTTCAATTAATTACAAATGCAAAACAACAATTTGCATCATGAACAAGAGCTAGGAAGCCAAGTTGAGCAACGAAGATATTACCCATATGATTACACACAAACACACAGAGCCAGCAGGTTGCATGTGAAAACTAAACGCACTAGGATAGACCTAAGTCTGTAGACAGGATCAGCCAGCCAAGGTGTATAACTTCAGGTTACCTGTCAACATAATGCGAGGAACTCGAGGATAGAGGAAAAAAGAAATGAGCTTTTTAGAAGTCAGTTCTTAATTAACTCTTTCCCTTTAGTGACAGCCATCAAAACCGTGATAGAAGTAAACCACGCAAGGAAAGGGGAAGTGTAAAATTCTTCCAAGACACTTCCACTGACAAAAGCACCTCCATCTTGCACATCTGAAGGTATAACACTGGAGGAATCATCCCAGTGTTGCAAGCTCTGATCATCCTACCACTTTTCTATGTTCAAAAAAAAGAAAAAGCCAGTGTCATATATTATCCAGGTGGCTAATCTGCTTTAAAAATAACCCTGTAGTTCATATTGCTAAATATGATAGTAAAGGAGTTCTAGAATGAAGCAACACAATAATTGTTGTAATAACGTCGTTCAGGCTCTTACGAAATCTGAGAATTGCTCTCTAATCACCAGAATACAAAAAGGGACATCCAACCTTTAAATAATGTGAACAATAGTAAAGTTATAGGTTAGCTTTCAGCTTTTCTTTACATCAGAGCTTCACATTTCTTTTGCGCTGTTTTTACGACAAGCTCCATAGCATTTCCTTTTCATGTGGCGGCTAGTCCTGACTTGCTCCAGCCTGAGAACAGCCAAACAACACGTCTGAATTAAAAGCCTGCTAGGGGATGCTATGGCAGTGGTTTCTAACCCATTAAGTTTTACCGATACACCAAAATACAGAGATTTTTAAAGAAAAGTTAATGTGCCACTATACCACATTCAAAAAACAAACAAAAAACCCCCATACTCATGTAGATTTTACAAATCTATTTATTATTTGACCACTGTTAACACACAAATTTGGTGTGTGTACTCCACAGAGTACCAACTATTAAATGCTTGGGTCTCTGTAAGAAATGAAATTATATTTTTTAAACATTTCAGTTTTCACTTCTAATTTCTTCCCTTCTTCTCCATGACATGTCCTGCAGCACTGTTTCTCAGACCCCAGCCTAAGACAACACCAGCATTAGAAGTGCCTGAAGAACAACAGCGCAAATCAAACCATAACGCACTGTCGTGCCATGTCTTGACTGAAGCCCACAGGACTGAGACCAGAGGAGCGGACACATTTGCCAGCACCACCCCAGGGTCGGAACCGTGCCCCACACCAGGGATGCAGTACAGCAGCCGGCTTGGGAGCGCATGGTCTTGTGCAAAACACAAGTCAAGCATGTAAAACTGCTGTTTATGACCTATCTGCAAATCTGCTTCCAGCCCTCAGCTATGGCACTCAGACTTCCAGGTTCCCAAGTCGCTGATCCCAGGCATCTGCTGTTCCTCAGAACAGAGACAGGAGCTTATCACTCTGCGGCTGAGGGGCATGATGTCAGGTGGTCTGTGCACAGAAACACTGGAAACAAGACCAACACAGTGTGAATGCTTTGTTCAGTGCCCAAGCTGTGAAGTCTCTGCTCCTCTAAGGACCTCTGACACTGGAATTTTGGGTTGTACAAACATCCCAGAGAAGGAACATCTATTACGAGATATTTCGATGGAAGAGAGAGGTGGATTTCTCCTGCAACTTCTGCAATGTTCCCCAGAAACGTCAGAGAGGTCTTCTCTTCAGGAAACCTGAAGGACTACCTATGTGGCCTGCAACAAGCGGGTGTCCACTGTGGCATCTGGATGAGTGTTCAGACATAGCTCTCGAGAGCCAGGTTTCTGAAAGATGGGAATTTTGAAGGGTCTAATCCCAGCCAATTTTCGAGAAGCCAGCACGAGAACCCACCTTCCCTCAACTCTGCCTTGTGAAGAGTCATCCAGAGACAGGACACAGATTGACAGCACCAGAACTGTGAGCACTGTTCACATCACTCATCTCCAGGGCCCATGTGCCTGCAGCAAGTCACTTACAAGCTAGCCTGATCTCCAAGTGGCTCCTTGAAAGGATGCAGTATCTGAGGGGTGAACCGAACAGCATCAAATGGGAAACTGGCCTGAGATATGTGGTGAAGATAATCTGTGTGCAGAACAGCAGCCACAGACCATGACACTACCAGCTACATCTAGTACTGGAGTCCATTGCACAATCAGGTCACACAAGATACAGACAGAAAATCACCGCTGGTAATACCCGTGGGAAAAGACCGAGAAGTCGTCACGTTGTCAGAGCTAAACTCACAGAGCTCTAACACAGGCACTGACAGGTCTACATTGCAACAAAGCCAAAGAATAGACCCTTTGGACAATGGTTGTTTTACCACTGGAGAGGAGAGGAGAGGAGACCACAGTGAAAAAGTGGTGCTAAGGTAAGATGCAAAGCTGCGTATAACAGGTCTGACTTGAGCATCAAACATCTGGTATTGGGGAATAGATCTGAGAAATCCCCAAAAGGGCAAAGAAACAGACATTCAAATGAAATCCCCCAAATTCTCAAAAGGAAAGAGATGAGGCCAACCCCAAAATCAGCACAGAATTTGCACAGCACCCTGTCCTCAGGTAAACCAGACCGTGCTGAAAGTCAACCAAAGAGCTCAAAGTACAAGGCCCATCTAGATATTCTCATATTCTCCCAGCACAGCCACAGGAGAAAGGGCAAGATAGTTAAACAGCCTTGTACACTCCCCAGAGGAAGAATGAGGTCTCCACTTAACAGAGAGCGAAGACAGTGATTTACAGAGACAGGAGTGAAACACCTCAGAAGAGATTTAATGCTGAGAAATCATAGCTACATGGCTATGCAGTGAGCTGTACCGTACCTGAGCTGTGCTAACTGATAGCACTTACCACTGTATCCCAGGGTGGCTCTCACTGCCCTCTCCACGGGATAACTTCTCAGCTCAAAGAAGCAGCCTGCAAGACCATCAGTCAGGCACATACTCCTGTCTTACACAAGCTCCACTGAGAAGAGAGAACCAGATCACCACAAGTAATGTTAGGGTGGAAAATGACTGAAAGCCACTGAGGAGGTGAACCAAAAATTGGAAGGAAAAACAGAAGGCACCATTAGTCTAGAAACAAGACAAGCAGTTGAGAGGGGAACAACACACAAGCAGCTGCTAAGCACTGGAGCACAAGGGACAGCTGAAAGAAGGTGAAATGGTGACTGGCACACACTGTCTTATGTAGCCATGTGCAAGGTCTGAGAGAGGCGGAGACTTCGTCAAGTCTCCTCTCCCTAACTGCAGAAAAAGCCTTCTCCATCCTCAGGTGATATGATGTGTGCACTCCAGCATGTGCATGCAATGCGGGCCATCACTTAATGTCAAAATATCCAGCTCCTGAGATCAGTTTTGCAGCTTGCAGTAATAAAGGTAAAAACATTACAGAAGTATAACACGTGTTCCTGCTGGCTTCATTTACATTATCTGTTTTGCCTTGCAAAAGCTGGTCTTCAAAGATGAGCCGTGCCAGAAGTCTCCTACGGTCAGGGACTGTACCTGATTCAAGGGAGAGGTCCCAAGGCAAGTGGGAATTTTACAGTTTGTGCACTAGCAGAAATGTGGACATTAGCACAGGGCCCCCCTGGACATGTGGCCAGAGGAAACTGTTCACCAGTATGGGGAGGGCAGCTGGTAGGACCTGCTCCTGCTCCAGCTCCTCACAGGGCTCCACGCATCTGCCAAGGGCACCTATGTAGAAGGCTATCCAGTTTCAGAAGAGGGGGGCTGGGGTTTCAGTCCCTCAGATCTTTGAGGAAAAAAGAAAAAAAAAGTGTATGGAGAAGTCCAGGCAGAACAGACAGAACAGTCTGAGAAAAATGACTTGGCAGCCATTGCTCTAATAGCATTAAGATTCTTTTTTCTTTCCTCCTGAAGATTTAATGAGGGAGATATATATATTTGCTTTCTTTTTAAGAAGGCAGCAGAAATGGGAAATTAACCATTTCATCTTCTACTGACACGAAGCAAAATTTTGTCCTGATATAACTACTGCCATGATTATTTCAATGCTCTTAAGGCACTAATTATCTTAGTCTAAATTTGCGTACACCCAGGACCACTGACAGCAGGACTGCAAGAGTCAGCGGGCTCACAGTCAAGAGTCTTAAAGAACACCGTGACAGTAAAAAGTATGCAGTAAACAGACAGTTTAGTCATTTTAGCTGAAATATTTAGTTACAGACTTAACATTTTACTTTCATCCTACACGCTATTAAGAAGAGAGGATCTGTTGAAAGCACATTAGTGTCTAAATACAGTCAAATTAATAATTGACATGATAATCTCGATTAGCAGATATTTGTATCTATCCAGCACAAGATTTTTCAGTATCACATTAAATTCACATTCACCCTGCAGATAAAACTCTATTAACCGAAAGGCACAGGCACAGTTACACAGGTTGCTGTAAAACACAACTTCAGACTGTCTGCAACATCTTGCTGCACGAAGGCTGCTGCCTTTAACAGGCACTAACCCACCTCTCAGGTGAATCACCGTCTGCGTCCTGGGCGCCCAAGCTGCTCCGGAGCCAGGAAGTGAGCGGGAGCCGCTCACCTACCCTGGCATGTGAGTCATTCCCAGGAATGAGAAAGCCAGTTGCTCCAGTTGCTCCTGGCCAGGGGAATTTTGACTCTCTGATCAGGTATCGCAAAAAAAAGCCATCGGAAGCAAAAAAGCTTACTTCCAGATATGGTTTATTTAACTACCTTATCGCAAGAAATACTCTCATGCCTACTGTAGTTTCAAGATGCATTTTGGAGGAGTCTAAGGCACTTTCGAGATGCAGCTCAGAGACAAGCGGAAGGCGACAATGGTGACAGGTAAGTGAGCATCTGAAAAGCGTTTGATAAGTTGTTCTGTGAAATTTCTTGTTCTTAATCACCCTCAAGTGAAAAGAAAACAGGAATTAAGATACAGTTGCTGAAAACCAGACTTGGAACCATAAACTGAGTATCAGATCAACTGAAAGTGTGAGAAGTTCTCAAAATAGTGCGACTTTACTAACCTTTTATTCATTCATTAAACGTTACTCGTTATCTTTTTCCCAATGGCAAAAAAATGGTTTTCTACTAATCGTTCCTTCTAAGATATGAGTCAAAGTGCAGGGAGGGTTCATGGTTTCAATAACTTACTTCCTGACAGAGCTTAATTCATATCAAGTAAGATTCAGTAACTATAAAATCTGAATTTGGTATAAAAGGTTTGTACTGTATTCCTTTTCACCTCTTTCGGTAAAGGAAAGCATACTTGAATTCTCTTAATTATATTATACAGAATAAGGATTCTCTTCCTTCATACTTCACTCAGATCATGTTAAAACTTGTCAGGTTCACTGGAAAAACCACATAGCTCCGAACAAGCAACTTACAAACTATACGTCTGATTAGTCTCAAAGTTTGGGAAATATAGAAGGCACTTTCAAAAACCTATGTCATTTAGGGAGTATTTTAGATTGAAAAGGTTATTCTTAGTTATGAAGAATTGAAAGTAGCAGTGCAATTAAAGTTTTTGTATGTTAAAAAATGACTTGCCATTTGTGCATTATAGGGACTGTAGACATCTGCTGCCTTACTACATATGCTTGGTCTGGAAACTCTGGTAGCATTTCACACTTTTTTCCATCTTTTTAAAGAAGATTCTGCAATCTTCTTTTAAAAAGGGAAACCAGGAAACTCAGGCAAGCATTCAGCTGATGTCACTGATTCACTCCCAGAAGTACAGGCCCCGAATCACATGAAAGCCTCCAGCATTTCTCCGGTTACAAGCCTGCTCTGGCGGGTACCTTTCTCTTTGGGTAGGCAACCAGCTCTCCTGCACCAGCCAGACCTTCTCTTTCCTCCCCACTCTACGGGGAGGGAGAGCTGTCCACGGGACAACCCCCTGGAGTGCAGGACGTGGGTCAGCTCTTGCAGGAGGGAGAGGAGACCAGGGGAGCAGAGGAGGGGAGAAAGGCCACAGGGCGTGCAGGGGCCTCAGAAACAGAAAGCATCTGTTTGCATTAGGGGTGTGTGAGAAAGAGAAGCAAATTTTCAGCAGCACCAGCCGCCAGTTCCTCCTTCCTCCCTCCCCGCGGAGGGTTGCCTTTCCCAGCTCAGCCTTGCTGTCTCACCCTCAGCTCCCCTCCCTAGCTGCCGGGGCCCCCCCAGGGCAGGGAGGGAGCTGGGAGACCAGCTCGCCCAGCACCTGCGCCCTGCAGCCCATCGTGCGCTAGCACGCACCCGTGCCAGGTGCTGGAGCACCAGAGTCCCCGTGCACGGGGCATTGGGAGCCGCCTGGCCGTGCAGATCCTGGGAGCACAGCTGAGCCACGAAGACACCTGAGCAGGGTGGCCAGACAGGGAACAAGCACCAGGAGAGAGGTGGCAAGTCACAATCTGGAGTTTGTCCGACACCGAAGCAGCCCTTCGGAGGCTAGATGCTCCTCAACCAGGAAGCCTACCTCCAGTCGTTGCACGTAGCCCAAGATGAGATATGAAGGGGGAAGCTCCTTCTCTTCTTTCTAGGACAAGTCACTTGCTCACCTCCGCACACCAAAGTTTAGAAAGACCTCCTCTTTGACCAAGTAAGCACTAGGAAAAGCCAGTCAGGACATCTGCAGTAAGACTGTAGCATTAAACCTGAAGTGTGCAATATTTATTAAAAGTTTGGAACTAAGTGAAAATGCGCCTGACGTAAACCAAGAGCTACAGACCCACCATACTGCTGTCAGCTATCAGGGCTCCATAGGAAACCAGGCTGCAAGAGACACTAACCCCAGTGCTGCCAAGAAAGCACTAGAGGAAGTCAGCGATATTAATTCCTACGTTTCAGCTGCCTTAACCCTTCCCAACATAAAAAAATTACAGTACCTTCTTAAAAAAAAACCCATCACCTCGCATCCTTGATTATCAAAAGCAGGTTTCCACATCTGACCAACAGTGAACCTCACATGAGATACTACAATAACCCCTACTTCTTTTTCCTCGGGAAAATGTCAGTGACGTATCAAAGTGACAACTGATGATGAGCAGTATAAATCGGGCTTATATCACCCTCACTGCAGCAGCAGCTTCTGCCACTATACAGGGAGCAGCCAAGAGCTGGCAAAGCAGTTGGACCAGAGGAAGAGCAGCAGCTCTCCACAGCCGGCACCCTGAAACCCCACCCAGGATTCAGTCTGTCCGTTTCTGAGAATGGCAGACAGAGTGGGAACTCTCCAGGCTGCTCATGAAAAATCGGGGTTGCACCAGGCTGAACTTCTCCCAATCATACCCCAAAATCCCCGTGTCCTTTTCCTTCCTCTTTGAAATAGTGGTGTTGCTGCAAGTAGCTAACATGGTTAATTGTGTCACAGCAATATATACTGAAGCACAAAAAAACCCAGCTGACAACAGCAGATGAGGATTTTTTTGTCTTTTTGCAATGTGAATTAGAACTGCATATAAAAAAATCATAGAAATTGTTTCAATGCAAAGTAAAACACCTAAAAGTGAGACTGGAATTACTTAAAAGTTTAAATGGCACTGTCTACATGCATGTACCAATAATAATTTTTTTTTCCCCACGAGATATTTTTTCATAGTATCCCCTGTAGCAGTTGAGAGACACGACAGATGCACAACAGCCAGAGCTACAATGGATGAAGGTGTAATGCAATCAATCACATACCTTCATTTTTTTTTCTTTGTGACCCAGACATCATCTTGACTGTTTTTAAAGTTTCATTATGAGCTTTTTAACTTAATGTTTTTCATTGCATAATACCAATACTCAAACCTAAAAGCTAATATTTTCAGCAAAAAGCTCCAACAAAACTAGCCTGACACCCAAGAGAGTCTTCACTTTGCAGGCACACTGCAGAGCAGAGGCCTCCCAGGAGATCTCTGCTTCTCCTGGGGCAGAGCAAACCAGGGAGCGGTTGCGTGGCACCACACTCCACTTGCAGTGGAGTGCACCAAGCGGAGCAGCTGGCTGCCTGCTCACCTGTACAGAAGCCAGCTCCTCTGGAAGGAGCTCAAGACCACCCAAGCACCACATGCTGAAACTTAATAACCAGTTTTTGCTTTTTGCCCAAACTATCATGTTTATAAAACTTTTTAAATTTAAAAAACTATGACTTCGGGATAATAAAGCACACTGGATAAGTAAGGAACAGCCTATGAAATTGAAGGGTGATTATTTGACAAAGATTTTCATGCTGCCAAGAACAGAGCCCACGAAAACACAAGCAGAACAGGAACGGAAAGGCCAGGAAAGAAACTTTTGAAGAGATTAAAAGAGGGAAAAGTTGAAGTTATGGAGAAATACATGTAAATGTGAACCTGCTTCTGGCCTCCACCTTGGAAGGGAAGACTAGAAATGTAACCTGGTGAGAGACTAAAACTGTGCCTTTCAAGCAGCAGCAGAACTGTAATCCAGTGGAATGGAAAGGGGACAAAGTTTGCAACTGAACACCAAACTGGAAGGAGTGGCTGATAACCCCCAAGGGTCGTGCTGCCATCCAGAGGGACCTCAACAGGCTGGAGAAATGGGCTGACAGGAACCTCATGCAGTTCAGCAAGGAGAAGTGCAAAGTCCTGCCCATGGGGAGGAACAGCCCCCTGCACCAGGACATGCTGGGGTGCCGGCTGGAAAGCAGCTCCGCAGGGAAAGACCTGGTGGACAAGTTGAACGTGAGCCAGCAGCCTGCCCTTGCAGCAAAGCAGGCCAACAGCCTCCCAGGCTGCATTAGGCAAAACATTGCCAGCAGGTCGAGGGAGGTGATCCTTCCTCCTGGCGCAGCACTATGAGGCTGCACCTGCAGTGCTGGGTCCAGCTCTGGGCTCCCCAGTATGAGAGAGACATGGACATACTGTAGCCCAGCACAGGGCCACAAAGACGACTAACGTACTGGAGCATCTGATGTACTGGGCGGGGGGGCTGAGAGAACTGGGACTGTTCAGCCTGGAGAAGAGGAGGCTCAGGGGGATCTCATCAATGTATACAAACACCTGAAGGGAGGGTGCAAAGAGGACGGAGCCAGGCTCTTTTCATTGCTGCCCAGCAACAGGACAGGAGGCACTGGGCACAAACTGACACACAGGAGGCTCCGTCTGAACATAGGGTTTTTTGGTGGTGGTGATGTTTTGCTTTTGTTTTTTTAATTGCTGTGAGGGTGGTCAAGCCCTGGAACAGGTTTCCCAGAGAGGTTGTGGAGTCTCCATCCTTGGAAATACTCACCACATGACCAGACATGGTCCTGGTCAGCCAGCTGCAGCTCATGCTGCTCTAAGCAGGGAGTTGGAGATGATGAGCAACTGCAAAAGACAGTGTCAGGAAGGAGTTGAAAAGACTGCAGGTGGGGGCTAACCGGGCAGCAGTGAGCGAGTGGTGGTGCTGGGCAGCCAGAACTTCAGGACTGCCACCTACACCTATCCCCGCTGAGAGCACTGCACATGGAAGTTGCATCTTGCGTGGCATATTCTTAATGGGGGTTCAAAGAAAGCAACTCTGTAGGGTTACAATACAGCTTCCACTATCAGTAGGTTTTGTGCAACCAGAAACAACCATCAGAAGCATCTTCTAGAAAGAAGCAAAGGAAATATTCCAGAGTTAATCCTCTCCTCCTGTCTAATTAGAGGTTGCCATACTGAGAAAACATTAATTATCCCAACTCTGCCAACCATTGCATTGTGCTCTCTTTTTTTTAAAGAAAAAAAAAAGCAAGCAATTGCAACACATAGCTCCTCTTCCACCAACAATGGCCATTTACCTGCTGCCCAACAGGATACTATTTCTGTTGGCAGTTCTCTCCTAACTCTTCGTGTAAAAGCAATTGCAGCCTAAAGGAGATGTACTTTAGCACTACACTTCACACTACACTGCTTTAGAAATGGCAGTCGAAGTGCTGGCCTCTTCTACAGAAAAAAACAGCCTGCATACAGCCAACTGCTGTAGTCAGCCTGCAAAGAGCAAAGCACAATACACAAGACCAGGACCCACAATAAATGCATGACAGTAGTTTCTGCTTTTTGGTCATGAAAAATGCCCATGCTTGTCATTAATGCAACAAAGCACTGGAAAGCATTTCTTCAACATCACTTAGGAACTACGATGCATATTCAAGAGCAAAGAGAATTCATGCATCTTTAGGTTCTGCAAATAAGTTTAAAAAATAAACAGTCTTACAGTAATGATTAACAACATGTACTAGATTTTGCAACCTCTGCATAGAAAATCTGATTCCAAGTAAGTAATATTAATCCATGAACTTTTAATGAGGAACAGTTCAAAAGACAGAAAAAAGAAAGAACTTGATAGTTCAGGCAGCATTTCAAAAAGGTCTCATGTCAGTGCTATCCCACATAGGTGAAAATAAGGGTTCATAATCATTCACTTGAAACGAGAAAAAAATTAATGGTTACATTTGGACAAAATATTCCAAAAGTGACTTTGAGAAAGTTAGATATGTCCAAATAATTTTATTTTTTAAGTGAGGAAATGATGTTATCCTAAGGGCATATTGCCCCAAAATTAAGAATTTTGCATATTAAACAGTATTATTTAATGCTTACTGCAGCATTTTGCTACACCCAGTTCAGGCTCTCCTGCAACTGTAAAACAACTGAGTTACAGGTGCAAACTGAATGTGAGATTTCAGGCAATACCTACAGTAAAGCATGGGTAGAGACCAATGTAGAAAGCGTAAATGAGCACATTTAGCTGGTTACTCAGGTGCAGGGTAAAATTAGCACAGGCACTGGAAATATGCATGGTACTTTTAGCTGTCCTATACAAAGTACCAAGAAAGACTAAACCCCAAATTTCAGTAAGTGACTGCATGCAGGAAGCTCTATGGGTTACAGGAATGGTGTACAGATAATTTTTCCTGGAGACACCTCTTGGGCAAAATGACCATGGGGAAGGAAGTCTCCGTTAGCAGCATGTCTCAATGAGGATGTGGAGGGACTGCTTCTCCCACGTGCATACCAACACAGATTTCAGCTCAGCGTTCGGCAGAGGCTTCCATGGGGAGGTATGCGCCCTAACCACTGGCATCACGTGTTTTCTATTGAAGACAAATGGATAGGATAGGGCAGGGACAGGATAGGATCCTGGAGACAAGAGAAGCAGCTCCACCAGCTGAAGGCACATGGAAGCAAGCTGCACTGCAGCTTGCCCAGGGCCAGGATGCTGTGCTGTTCAGAGACACGTGAGAGAAAAGTTAGGCTGGAATTGAGGGGGAAGTTCAAGGGGGAACCTGAAAACCAAGAAGGGGGTTTTGTACTAGATTCTGAAGCAGACTAGAAGCTTTCTGAGCAGAGGCAATGGTTCCTGTTTCTGGATATGACTAAGCAGACAAGCACCGTAAGCCACAGCTGAAGACAGTTATACCCTAGTTCTTATTTTTCAACCTCTGCGCAATTCAGATGGTTAAGGATGGCAGTGTTACTGCATTACAGGGAACTAGCACATATGCTCCTTCGCCACCACACTCCTAGAAAGGCAGGCACCGGGAGCCGAAGGCACAAGGCCCCACGGAGGGCTATTTTCACCCTCTCCGCAGCCACCCCACGTTGAAGCAGTTCCCAGTTTGAAGCAGCCATCACATGCCAGCTGGCTGAGTCAGACACGCAAGGTGGTGGACGCCACCATTTAGTTCAACCAGCCTTTGGCAGGCACGCAGGAGAAGGCACCCCAGGTCTCTACCACTGAAGCAGAGCGTGGCTGAGGCAGGGGCACCCCTGGAGCTCCCCACCCTACCCCAGGCAGGGCCAGTGACACCAGGCTGCAGGGCCATGCCCTGTCAGGAGGTATCTCCCAGGATGAAGATCCACAGCCTCCACGGGCGACCTGCACCCATGTTTAACCACCCACACAGTAAAAAAAAGCATTTTCTTGTGCTCAGATGTAATTTCCTGAGTCTCAGTTTGTGTCCACTGCCTCCTGTCCGGTCAGTGGGCACCACTAAGAAAAAAGAGCCAGGCTCCCTCCCACTAGCTACTCAAGCAGACTGTAGGAGCCCCCTGGGCCATCTCTGGCCCAGGCTGAACCACCTCAGCTCTCCCAGCCCCTCCGCAGATGAAAGACGGTATACTTGGTATATGATTACATCTGAGTGCAAGTGGCTGTGGTCTTGCAGTGGATAGGAGTCTGACTAACGCAAACCCTGGCGTTACACTAGTTTTTGTCACCATTTGCGCTGCTGCCAACAGCATGGCATCTCTTGGCACAACTGGTACAGAAGCACAGTTCCAAGGATGGGGATGTGAGAGCTAGAAAAATGCAAAAAAAAAAAAAGAAAGTGTGCAAAGCACAGGAGAGTAAGAGGCACATACTCACTCTCTGTAGGTACAAATTCCAACAGGAATATCAAGTTATTCCACTATGCATTAACAATACATTAACATACACTTTTACCAAAAGGGAGATGGACAATTTTTAACAGAGGCCTCTGAGGGAAGGAAAAGTTTGTAGTGTCCTAGTTATTGGGATTGGGCTCTCTTTTAGTGAACAAGGAAAAGCACTAAGGAAGATAAATAGATGCAAGCAGGGAAAAATAGAATATTAAGGCTTGCTCAGGTGATGCAGTATAGGAGTGGATTGAAATAAAAAAGAGAGCAGGGACACAGGCTCCACTTGTCTGCTTGCAGAAGCTTTATGCACACATACACTTACCCTGCAGCCTACACTGATGATTTTTTCCCCTAAATCTTTACAGTTAACTCAGTGATTTGGTTCTGATGGGCAACAGAAAAGAACATAATTGTAGCCAGCCAATAGCAAATTTATTAAACTGCCTCACATTTCTATTGCTTACATTAATTCTGTCATTCACCAAACTTGATGGTGATGAATGCAGATTGACTGGCAAGAGGCTACATATCAAAAAGTTACGTGCTCAAATAAAAAAAATCACTTAAAACTCTGCAGCCCTATGACCTAGAATATCTCGTCTAGCTCACAAAGAGAATTTTCTAGTTTTAAAAAAGTTGTAAATAAGATGAAAAAAGAGCAATTAGATTTGAGGATATAGAATTTCTTTGAACAGTGAGACAACTTAAAGCCTTAGTCATTAGAAAAACTATACAGTCATTCCCTACCCATATGACACTGAAGTCTGCCATGCACCCTATTATTTAATTTCTCATCTGAGGTTATATCAGTCATGCATATAAACCAGTCTATCAACATTAGCAGTAAAAGATTACCTCATCCGTGAAACAGTACGTACTTAACTTACATTTAATGCAGTTAACAGCCTTTAGGGGAATGATAGAAAAAAAAACAACCACCGACCAAGTGCATAAACTGCAAGAAGTAAGAAGTATTCTGGTTTAAAAAGCTAGTTGAATAAAGGAGCAGCTTCTAGTGCATCTTCAAAACCACCCAAGCAGAATATATGGAAGAATGAGACAGCTGGTTAGGGTGAAACTGGTCAGAAGAAAAGTGTCTGGAAAACTGGACAAGGAGTGGAAAACCAACGTTGCCCAGCACAGAAATACCACATTCAAACAAGTAAAAAAGCCACTATCAGAGTGCATAGCCAATGAACAACTATAAAAATATCTCAAAATACTCTTTAGAAAGAAGGCAGTCTTCATCTCCCATTCCAAGAGAACCATGGAAAAGGGACAATTCTCTGTATGTGGTAACTTTCTTCCTACTCCTAGAGTCTGCAATATAGTGGCCTTTATCAGAAAAATTGAAGCTTCTGGAGTACAAGGATATACCAGATGTGACTCAAATGAGCCTTGCTCACCCACCCTAGCACGTAAATAATGAAGCCACACTACTCCAAGTGCTCTGTGTACCACAGTACCCCTTAGTCTGATAGACTTAGGCAAGAAACTATGGAAACACCTTTGGACTGGTGAGTCTAAGCAGGATCATCTCTCTGTATCCCAAAATTTTGTCACACGACCAGCTCTGTGCAGCTGGGGCCATCGTGCCTGCACTTCTCTGCTGTACTGGCACAAACCTGTTTGTTTAAGACTTTAAAGCTTCAAACTACAGCAGCATAAGGGAAAGTCTTTAGCGCATAATTAGGGCAGCCGTCAGCAGGCGTTGTCCCTAACCTCCACCCCATGCATGCACCAAAGTTTCTCTGCTGAGCTCAGCTGTGCCAGCAAGGCAGGATGCAGAACACTGCTCATGCAGTTTAGCTGTCACGGTTTACATCTGTGAAGAGTTTGCTGCTTTCTTTTTCCAGCCCATACTTTGTTGGGATATTTTTGGAACATGTTTTAACATTAAAACCATCAGGAATAAGATGACACAGAGATATCCATTCAGAGGCTTGATCCTAACTGGTCTGCAGGACCTACGAGCAAGCTCCCAGTATGGCTTCCAGGTGACCTGTATTTCCCCAGGCAATTAGAGTATGGTCACATCTTCACTGGCCAAGAAGATGCATGTGGCAGGGATCCCCCACAGTCAGTACTCTGGGCAGGAATCAGCAAGCCCATATGGGATTCACTAAGAGTAAGCGACACTGACTTGAAAAGCATAAAAGATGGGATGCTGCGCTGCTCCTGTCACCCATGCAGCGCCTTCATGTGCTGCGTCTGGAAGGGACAACAAGCACAACCACCAAGCAGCCAGGCTGCTTCAGCAAGCAGACGTTTTGCATAGACTGGGGAGATAGCAGACTAGTTACAGGGCAAGCACAGGAGCAGTGCTGATACTATCAAACCCCAAGAGGCACAGGTGAGCCCATCAGAGACTGGGGACTGTAACACATTCCCTGGGGTGGTAAGAAACCTGCCTGTCCAGGGAGAGCCTTCTGTCACAGTGATTTAGCCATTTTTGGTCCAGGTGATTGCAGTCCATCCTCTGCAGTAGTTTTCAGCTATAAAACGATGGGCTAAATCCCAAGATTCAGACTAACAACCCAGTGGATTCAAGTAACAGTACCCAAGAAACAAAACACTACCCACAAGGAGGAAGGAAATTGGATTTTGATCCACACTGAACTGGGGCTTGAAAGTCTTAAAGATGTTGTGGATGGCCTGTCTCTGCTGACAGTAAAGCACAGGATGCAGATGGGAATGCAAACAGTGCAAGCTAGAGGGAGAGGCCAGAGGACAGCTAGGCAGAGATACCCGGCAGCAAGGGAGCTTCCTCACCAGTATCAGAAAACATCCATCAGTTTTCTGATGTAAAACAAGAGACAGAACCTTTGGAGAGCGTAGGGGCTGTCTGTACATGAAGGGGCATTCACAGATACTACCTGGTGCTAGATTTTTGCGGTCTCTTAGTGACAACATCCACCTAAAACGACGGATGCAGAGTTGGAAAAAAGGCAGGAGTCTTTTTTGATAGGATTTAGAGCAAATCCCTTCAGGACCTGGAGTAACTGACAGTACACGATAAGTCCATTTAGCACAGATCTGATGCCCAGCTCCATCAAACCCTGGAGCGTTTCCCAGGGTTACAGCATGGAAACACGGGAGTCTGCAGTCGCACTGCCTCGAATCTCAG
Source organism: Aptenodytes patagonicus (assembly GCF_965638725.1). Lineage (NCBI taxonomy): Eukaryota > Metazoa > Chordata > Aves > Sphenisciformes > Spheniscidae > Aptenodytes > Aptenodytes patagonicus. The sequence continues at coordinate 24,337,235 of NC_134954.1, forward strand.
GCAACACAACCGATGCTTTACTGACTTCTCTGGACTGAGGATATGGGAGAGCACTTGCCTAAAGAAGCTGAGAGCAGGGAACTTTCCAGGGACCAGGACCAGGAATTACGCAGACTTAAAAGGAACTCTGAAAAGCAGGGAAATAAGCACCTCATTTGCATAAGAAGATAGATATGCATCTTTTCATAAAATCACATACTCTTTTGATCTCGGTGCCTCCTGGGCAAAAAAGGATAGCTGCAAATTATAAACAGCAAAAAAAGCGATAGGTTACTGCTTCTCAGACCAAGAGAAAACAAAATATCTAAAATACCCCTAACAATCTCATTATGGACCCCAATTATTATCAGAGCAAACAATGCCAGACAAGAAGCCAAATCAACAAAAAGCTTAAAATATCAGAATTAAAAGTTTTACTGATGCTTTAAAATGTAATGATTTGCTTTACTGCCATCTGGTGACAATTCAACGCAGTTCATAACAAATCACATAAAACAAGTTTAGATCTGCGAAAGGGCTTCAGTAATTTCATTGACTATTCAGTCCCACATGAGAGGCAGTCAGGTCCAGCGTAATTGCTGAGATCTGAACTATTTTGCTAGTTTTCCTATAAAAACTTGTAACCAGAAAGTGAAGCATGGAAAAGTCAATGTGTTTGCATACTGCAAGAGTAAAGCAATAATCTGGAACATAGTCTTACGAATCAGTATTGTCAAAATTTCTTTGAACAATGTCAAAACATTATAATGTCATCATAGCATAAATTAGATTCTGCAGTTTTTCAGTATTACCTGCAGGCTGGCTTCATAATACTCTGAAGCACTTCATTCAAAACCATGAGAAAGGAACAGGAACTCAGAATTTTCACCCCAATTTGCTGGATACATTATAAATTTATACACACATCTCCCATAATTACATATGAAACTTTTTTACTTCAAGAAGTGGGAGATTATAAACTTTAAAAAAAAAATTCCACTCTCAGGCATCCGTCACTGAAATGTCCAAGATCACAAATAAACAAACAGGACATCCAAGCAAGAGATGTCAGGAATAAGGTCAAGGGCCTTTACCAAGGAGTAAGAAACCAGCTCTAGTGGCAAATCATAACAAAGGCATAAAGCCATTCAACCAGCATGTATGTTCTGGTAGTCAGACAAACTTCACCTACTACAGTAACTGGGATGGTATGTTTGCAAATAGGGTGGTGTAGAAATACCCGCCTGGAGAGTATCAAATCTAGTATCAATTTAAGAAAAGGACATTCTTGGCCAGGCTGTTAGAGTCACTAGTCACAGTCCAGGTTTCTGCAAAGGTTTAGTCCAAACTTTTGAAAGAAATTAAAATAAGGAAAACAGGTTTTACAAAGTTAAAATCCAACATATTTTTACAGACGTTAACAAACTTGAAATTAAGTTTGCTGGGACAAAAAATGCAATATCATGCAGCCAAGGAAAATAAAAAAGCCTGTTACACACTAGCACAGATCCCTGTGAAGCACCGAGGGGACAGAAAGCGTGTCACAGCTAATCCCAGCACAGCCATTTGCCACTACCTGGTGCAGATGTAAGGAGGAACTGAGGAAGTGAGATGCCAGAAAATGTTACATGAGGTGTTTCAGTGGTGATAAGGAACTCAGCCACCAAACTTAATTTGTAAAACAGTGCACAATATTTGTCAATGGGATTCAAGGAAGATTATCTTAATTGGATCAGATACAGAGAAGGGCTGGGATCTTCAAGTCTTGCAGAAACACATGAAGGCTTGCTTAATCACAGTAAATGAAGTCTCAGTACAGTGAGAAACGTCCCTCTATATGCAGAGGGCTAAGTATCAGAGATGGAGATGGGTTCTTTAAATGAAAGGCATTGGTACAAGAATATACGAGACAGAAAGTGGCCATGGAGACATTCAGGCTGGAAATTAGGATAATGTTGCTAAATATTATAGCAAAACAAAGCTCTAGCACAGCTTTGTTAGTGAGGTGGAGAAAGGGAAACAGTTTTAACAGTGAAATTGATAGGCTTACAAAAACTAACATGGCAGGATTGCCTGCAACGATGCAGCGGATGCCCAGCTGTAAGTGAAGATGTGACAATGAAGATCGCAATAGCAGAACAGCTGTGCAGTATCCAGAGATCAACCATCAGCACACCTCAGCCCTTTCCTTGGGAATTCTGGAGGAAGCTCACTTCCCAAAGCTCCTCTCCACACTGGGGAGAGAAAGCTGGGGTCTTCTGTTTTGCTTTGGTTTTAATTGCAATTTATTTTCCCCAGAATGTAAAGCTGGCACAGCCCATGCCGCATCCTGGATCTACAGCTGCCATTGGGACTCCTGAAAAGCATTTCAGCTGAAAACCTACAGCAATGCAAATGATGGGGTACAATTTGTCTTATGGAAAACTGCCAGGTAAAATAATGTTGAAAATTTAAGTGATTGAGAAGTGTTTATTGTATTACTATCAGCTCCCACCAACATTTTAAAGAAATAAGTCATTTCAGAAAAGGCTGTCTAAATACTGCCAAGTGCTGCCCCCATGGGTGTCAGTCCTGGTTTACCACACCAGCCAAGTTCAGATTATAAACAATATGAAATAAAATGTGCTATAGTTTTATGAGAGAATTTATAAGTCTGAAGTTTTTTCGCAAACATTTACACATGAAATCTTAAAATCCACGGAGACTGATTTTTAAATACATTTAAGTAAGCTAAGTTTTAAAGTAGCACTTTAATAGGCCCAAAGAGCCTCTCCAGAGTCCTATCTCTTGATAAACAGATCATGTCAGCTCACAAGTTGCATTCTGTCAAGACAGCCAAGAGCTGACACCCTGTAATTTTGATTAACAGTTTGTTCCCAACATGCTGGTATGCAGCTGCATTTGCCCACACCCCTACACAAGACCAGCGACGGGCACTGCAGACCTCAGCCTGCAACGTGGGGAGCACCCAGCTCCGCTTGGATGGCGGGTGGATTAAGGGAACTCAAATCCTTCTCACATTTCACTGGTTCTCTCTACAGAGAATTTCCAGGCTATTAAATCTTCTTCAAATACTGCAAAATGTTTACTTGCACTAACACCCCCTTCTCCAAGGCTGGCCAGGCCCTGCTGCTCCCCCCACCCCAGCACTGCTCTGGCCTGCACCCGCCTTACCCTGGCTCACCACTGCTTCAGCAGCCAGCGCCAACCAGAGCCCCCCAAAAACAGGCGTAACCGCCACATCTGTGGAGCACACCCCAGCAGGCACTGCACCGTGCCGCAGAGAGGGAGGATGTCACCAGCGTGGCCGCGAGGCAGGGACTGGCTCCACGCACGCTGCACAGCGCCCGACCTGGGCCTCACCTAACAGGTCATTCCAACAGCCCAAACTCAAAGTATGTTCAGCAACATAAGGGCTGCGCTGCTGCCCATCGCCATGCAGCATTCACCCCACCAAGCTGGGCTTTCCGGTCTCCTCACCCACAGGGCAGCAGCAAGGGCAGGCAGGGAGCTCATGAGTAGTATGGGAACCTCGGGAATATACACGCACTCACATCCTGCGTTTTCTTCCTGTCAAACTATTTGCAGAAGCGCTTTTATATTTCAGCAGGAAGCACAGACGTGCTCAGAGGCTAGCAAGCCACAGGCACACTTATTTTGACACGTGCAATACTTAGAAGCACTGTTTTAAACTCAGGTTTTCTGGGCTGGTTAATCCGAGCTGCCTCTGGAATTGCCCAGAGATAGGACATTTTCTAGAGGACAGTTCTAAAACGGCCCCATTTGTAAAACACTAGAAACGTACTTTAAACTTGTTTTCCCTCATTCCCACAGATGATCGTCTGAGCCAAGACAACAGTACCTCACCCAACTCCACAGCAGGCTTGCTCAGGAACTCCACACACAACGAATTCACCACCATCGTCTTGCCTGTGCTTTACCTCATCATTTTCCTGGCTAGCATCTTGCTGAATGGCCTAGCAGTATGGATTTTTTTCCACATCAGAAATAAAACAAGTTTTATATTTTACCTCAAAAACATCGTGGTTGCAGACCTTCTCATGACACTGACGTTCCCATTCAAGATAATCCAGGACTCGCAGCTGGGACCGTGGCACTTCAACTCTTTCCTGTGCCGATACACCACCGTTCTGTTTTACGCAAACATGTACACCACGATTGTGTTCCTCGGACTCATCAGCATCGACCGCTACCTGAAAGTAGTGAAGCCTTTCGGAGACTCCAGGATGTACAGCATCACCTTCACCAAGATCTTATCTGCCTGCGTTTGGGTTGTAATGGCTTTCCTAGCTTTGCCAAACCTGATTCTTACAAACGGCTACCCGACAAAGAAAAACATAGACGACTGCATAAAGCTGAAGTCCCCCTTGGGAGTGAAGTGGCACACGGCTGTCATTTACATCAACACCTGCATGTTTGTAGTGGTGCTGATAGTACTGATAGGATGTTATATTGCGATATCCAGGTACATTTATAAATCAAGCAAACAATTTATTAGCTCATCAAGCAGAAAGCGAAAGCATAATCAAAGTATAAGGGTTGTTGTGGCTGTATTTTTCACTTGCTTTCTGCCATATCATTTGTGCAGAATACCCTTTACTTTTAGCCATCTAGATAAAATTTTAGATGACTCTGCACATAAAATCTTATATTATTGTAAGGAAATGACACTGTTCCTATCTGCATGTAATGTCTGTCTGGATCCAATAATTTACTTTTTCATGTGTAGATCATTCTCACGAAGGCTGTTCAGAAAATCAAATATGCGAACCAGGAGTGAGAGTATTAGATCACTTCAGAGCATTAGAAGATCAGAAGTGCGCATATACCATGAATACACCGATGTCTGAAGTCACCCACACAGAGACTTTTGCTAATTTGTGAGAATATTTGTATATCATGTAAATAAAACGTATCTTTGAGTATCTGACCATGGAAGTTCATTAAGGAACGTGCAGACACGTATCGCTTTTTTGTTTCAGCATACTTAACGTTCATTTCAAATGTCAAAAGCTTAAATCCAGACAGAGATCAGGTTCACTTAGAGGGGTTTTGGGGGTTGTTTTGGCTGTAAAAAACCCAACCAACCAACCAACAGAAGCTAAGGATGCCTCAGCTCAGAAAGCAACCTACGGCCTCCCAGCTGAGATGGACAAGCTCTGGCCTTGGAGCAGGATCCAACAAGGCAAGTCAACAGTTCCCTGGGCTTCGCATTTGCTGTACAGCCTTTGTTTCTGCCCATTTTTACCTGCCCAGGTGAAGAGCTCTGCCGTAAGAGGACAGCACGTTTCACCCCACCTACCGCTGAGCTGACTAACACAGGGGACGCATGGGCATGCAGTCACAGGACCGGCCACAGTGTCACCCCCTGCACTGCGGTACGGCCCCACCAGGGTCTGGCACATGGCCGCTGAGGGGCATGCGGCAGGTGAAGGAGAGGGGAGGAGGCGGCACACACTCCTGCGGAGACCCTCGGTGCACCCATGGGCAGGCAGCTGCTGGGGCAGGGCAGCCACAGGGCTCATCTGCAGAAGTGGCACTTCATTGCCAGCTGTAAGTGTCTTGGCTTTTCCTCTCGGGTCTTTGTGGTGCCAGCAGCACCGTCTTGTCCACAGATCAAACCTACCAGAGCACTACTCACCCATTTCAAAATACCAAACATAAAAATTCAAACACAATCCTAGTTTAAGTCTCTTCTCAAAAAAAAAAAAAAAAGAGAAAGTAAAAGACCATTAAAAAATGGCTTTTAATTCCCATTTATCTCATTCTAAGTGAGGAAACAACAAAAAACGTCCCCTGACAGACTCACACATGACAAGACTGAGCAATCAACATCAAGCTGAAAATTCAGTTTCCCTGCACCTTCTATGCTTGCTTAATACAACAGGAATAAGACTTAAAGCATTAGGAATTTTTTGTTCAAAATTATTTATAACTTTGGCTGCTTTCAACTCTTGGAAACAATCATTGCGTGCGATAAGCAGGTGAAATTCATTTTTGGAGAGCAGTTCAGGCAACACCTTCAGGGTATTAGTTTACACTGTGGTACACACAACCAGAGTAGAAGAGATATTACAGAAGAGCATCCAAAATCAAGGCAAGAAAAAGGAATAATAAAAGACCAACACAGCAGCTGCTGCATGAGAAAGTGTTGACTAACAACTACATTATCTAAAATAAGAAACCAAGTCCTGGAGAGTACCCACCAGAGCTAATATTGACTGGGACACCTCAAGTCATTTCAATGAGATCCCGGCAGGCTTCGCACAACACGAACAGTCAACAGCACTCCAGATTTGTTTATAACAAGGGCAGAAGAAACCAAAACCGCTTGTCACAACCGCTTGTGCAAACGTTCCTGAGCTGGTTTTGCACCAGCTCATCCTGGCGGTGCAGGGCAGGCAGCTGAGCTGGCCGGGGCACCCACGCCAACAGGGCAGTGAGAGCCACAACAGGGTCCAAGGCGGCTCCAGCAGCTCCTCCACCCCGGGACATGGTGTGGGGACCTCTCAGGGTAAGGCAGAGGCAGAAGAACAAGTTCCTCTTCCTTTGACAGCTGCACTCTACAAAGAAGGCCATCTCCAACCGAATGGTGCAGGCACGTGCCCCGGTGCCTCCCACACTCCCTGGGGAGCTCAGAGCAGCTCAGCCAGGGGCCCAGCCAAGAAGACAGGGACAGGGTAGGCGGAGGCTCCCCAGGGATGAGCTCCCCAGGGGCTGGGAGAAGGATTTGCAGAGGGGCGGGGAGGCAGGGAACCGTCCCCCAGGAGCATGAATTCAGTCACCTTTAGCCAGCGGAGATCACCCTGAATTCACAGCGTTTAAAGAACAGCCTGGGCACGCGGTTCACCCACCGAGCAGAGCACGGGCGGCCCCAGGCATGTATGCAGCACTGCACAGCCCCGACACCTCCTCCCTTCGCTCTGCAACCTCCCCAGACATCCTCAGTGTGACTGAAGAAATCAGCAGGGAGGATATATTTGGCCACTCAAGGCTACAAGGATGTGTTTGTATTTAATGCTGTAAACAGAACAATGTTTACATGAATCATTTTGTCCTGTACTTCACCAGGGATTAAATCAGATTTGTTTAGAGTAAAAGCTGCTCATACAAAAAATAAACAGCCAACTTTAAAAAGTGTAGATTGTAAGGAGCTGACGGGTGTTTTGAGCAATTAATTTTTATATATATCTTATGCAATGTAGTGCAATTGAACAAACAGAAGATGGCAATAGTCCATCATCAAGTGCCTTATTCATATAAGGAATTTCCTTTTAACATAGAAAAAAATTGTTTGAGAAGAAAATCCTGAAAATGCAGCATTCAAGTAAGATAAAATACTGCATGAGAACACCTTTGATGAAGTTTTCTACTGAAACAAGGGTGGTTGTTTTTCTTTTTTTTTTTTTTTAAACACTGTTAGTTTAGTTTTCGATTCTGTTTTATGCATAATGAAAAAGCTGAAGTGTAAGTATTATAATATTTGGATTATATATTTGGATTAATGCAAGTATTATAAAACTACTTATATTGTTCAGGAGGGACTATTTCTGGAAAGGAAGACAGGATATTTTGGATATTTATCCTACTTTAAAAAAAATATTTTAAATGGCTAAAATACCACAGAATAAACCCTGTTTTCCAATCAGCTCTGTAGAAAACTATGTTCACCCACAATCTCAAATACTAGTTCTGGGATCAAATTTGCCATTTTGTACTCTTAGGGGTCTATGCACATACAAAACCATATTAAGAGAACCATTTTTGGGACTGGGTTGCATAGTTTAAATTCTCGTAAGCACCAAATTAAATGGAACAGCATACTGGGTTCGTTTTGTGAAACGGTAATACTTAGGACTGCAGGATCAGTTATGTACACACAGACATTAATAACCAAAGACTCTCTTATTAGGTCTTACATGGTTAAAGAAAGCCAAGAACGAGTGCTTCTGGTCTCCCTTTTACAACTCAAGTAACAGTAAATCACAGAAGGGTTTACGGCTTGTTAAATTGTGCTAGATAATTACCATGTTAAATTCACACACACCGCCCCCACCACCCCGGTCTCTGCTTTGCAGCTATTCCCCTTTTAACACCTTTGCAACACCCACAGGGCTACAGGAACAAGCAGGTACACACAGCTTGTCTTTTCCACTAAGGGAGATTGCTACACAAAATCTTCCAATAACAAGATCATTTATTTATGAGGCTGCAACTTTTTCCCGCCCCACTTTGTGCCCTCCCCTCCACATGCACATTACCCCGCTGCAAGGCTAAGGCAGGTGGCTCATGCTACTGCACGTTCCCTGATGTGCTCCATGGGCTCCGCATGCAAGATAGATAGGTATCATATTTTTACTGTCTTATAGCTTTCTCCAGTATTAATCTTTTGAGCTGAATTTTTCTGCGTACTATAAAGCCTATCTTGATTTACTCAAAACCATCTTTTGTCTTGCAAGAAGGCATGCAGACCTTCTTGGTCTAACCTAGGTCTAACCGTAACCCCAACCCCTAACCTGCCTGGAGAGAGATGCTAGACTCTGCAGTCAAACTGTGAACGATTACATCCCTTACCAGATGGAACTACAGTCAAGCCCATTACTAGAGGATAGGTTATTTGCAGAATAACTGTGCTACAGATGAAGATGGCTCTTCCCGTCTTTGTTGCCCACCACTGCTCAGAAACCGTCACCGCTTGCACCGTTGGAACTGATGCTCATAAGCCTCCTAGACTTAAGGCTGCTCAACCACAACCAAGCTATGCGTTTCCACCAGGCTCCCTGATGCCTGGTTTCATCCAGGTTCTTCCATTCTCAGCAGTGCTCCAGCTCCTCATTACCGTAAACAGACAACTGACTCTGTCCCACATACACTTCACTGAGCTAACTCCTATCACAAGCAGATCACAGAACAAGCACACACCTCCTAAGATTAAATTCAAATATCCTGACTACCAGACAGTATTTTAAAGACATAGTATAGCAGAGTATTTCTATACATAACATATGTACACATACACACTCTATAGGATTCATCATATATATACAGAGCAAGAAAGCTTCCCCTCCCAGAATCACAACCTTTTTCCAGGTGGATGGTGGACTTCCTACCCAACTCCAGCAAAGCCCAAAGAGCTACTTCAGTGGAAACATCCCTGTTTGTCCCTAACCAGGGACACAAAGGACAGGTAAGGAGACTGCAGACCAGGCATACAGGATTCAGGATTCTCACCTCGCACAATGGTGGAGCCTGCACACCAAGTGGTGAAGCTCAGCGATGGCTGAAAACATGACCAGATGGCTACCTACATCTCTTCTAGCATGCTGCATACTCTCCTTACAGGATGCACGTACACACATACTATGCTTTCTCACTACCCACTTATTTTTTAACTAAAGTCTGCATTTACATAGGATTTCCTCCTAGGAGAAACAGTACTGCTGTTCTCTGGTAAGAATTTTATACCAAAAAAATCTATTACCCAAAGCAACTGCAGCTGGGGCGATGCCCTTCAAAGAATGGCCTAAAGATACCCTTTCCAGGGGACCAAAGAGATAAAGCAACCAGTAGTTTCTGGAAAGTGTGGTCCCCCAAAGGATCAGTGGGGCATCCATATGAAATCCCGCGCCAGAAAGGGAAGATGCAGCTGCGCACTCCCAGCACACAGGCCAGCCAGGACGAGGCTCTGCTCTGAAGCCTGACAACTTGGATACATATAACACTTCACTGTAAAATCAACCCCAAAATAAGTTTACTTTATCTTGACAGGATGTATCTGTGATAATCCTTTATCACTGGTTTATATATGCGCTTACATATACAACAGTTCTTTGAAGACACTGTTTGTGAAATATTTTCCCAGGGCTACAAATAAATTATAAAACAATATCCTAGTCCCCAAATACCAGATAACTATATTTAACTTGTCTGGATTTGACATGGAATTTTGGTCCTTAAAAGTTCTTCTTGAAAGAAAAAGGTACAATAAAGTTTGTAGGAAACGTCTCAGGCCCTGATCTATCGCTGTCATTTCAGAGAACCAGATCAGGACAGAAACATAGGTACATTTTGGTTGTGCAGTCTGAGACTCCCATTTTTTATAGGACGCTATACGTGAAAAATGGTTTTCCAGGTGGAGGCACAACAGCAGATCAGACCCAAGAATGCAAGGAGCACACAATTCATGTACGTTTGTGATTTTTTTTCATTTAGGAAGCTTTGCATTACATTGCAGTTGAGTAGCCCAGTCAGAATTCTCCATGCCATGGGGTTACTGTGGAAGAAGTGTACTTAGAGACAGCTCCAGACTGCTAACTGTGCAAGATTTTTGTCACTATGTATATTATGCCCTTGACTTTTGAGGTTTCTCTAGCAATAACCTTTACTGTGGCTTTCCACCACTGCAGCTTCCTAGGCATCTTAAAAAAGGAAACTAGAACCCCAAAAGTTCTAAAAATGTATCTTTGTATTGACGCACACCAGAATCTCATGAATTAAGCAATCATAATTGCGTAACTAGTACAACCGTGATTGGGCCTATTCAAATGTGTGTCAGCCCCATTCCTCAGCTCTCCCCAGTGGGCCCTGTGCCACTCTCCCTGTAAGGCAAAATGTTTGCATTGTGAGCGACAGCGGTGCCATCTGAATATGGCCAAAGACCTGATGCCTAAGTTTCAGACAGATCCTTGTAAGGCCTCTGAAGGCCATTCAACAATGACGCATAGACATCTACCCGTCAGCAAAACAAAACTAGGCAGAAAGTACTTGCCGGCAGCTTTGATAGGGTAAAAAACAAAATCCAGAAGTCCTCCAATACTTTTGTAATTAGCATGCCTTCTAGTGGGATTATTCTATAAAAATATTTATCTTGTTCATCCTGGTTTTATCAATTCACAGAGCTTGGCCACAGATATAATACAGTCTATGTGTTTTCACATTTAGTAGGGTTGGAAGTACTGACTACTTCATTAGAAGGTTTTGATAATGGGGCACAGACCTATAAGAAGGTTAATAGTCAGAAGAAGTTAGTAGCAGCTGTATCTTTAGATCCTTAAATATTAAATTTGGCTGGCATTTTGGAAAAATATCCATGTTTGCATAACAAAGTGACCATTCAGTTTGCCCTGCTGTCTAGAGTCATTCCAACGGGGTGAAACTGTACACAGAGCTCAGACATCCTACCCGTCCTTTAAGCTCTTAATCCTCTGCCCCGGACAACTGCTTACTTCTCTCTGAAGCACACAAAAAATTATCTGTGCTGCAACATTTAATCCATCACAGAATGGCAGCTTATACTTGAAAACATTCCTCTTTCTTTTGGGACTTCACATACTCATGGAGAGCTGCACACTTGAATCTTTTACTGGAGGCAGCATTGTGACTGACGTACGTAGATCTAGTTTAACAATTCTAACAAGTTTTAACCAAGAATGACATTTCAAACCAAAAAGTACAGCCATGCCATTAGGCAATCCTACAATGACATAATTTCAAAATATAAAGTATGAAAAAGTCATTCCCAAAGTTGCCCACCCTTGGATCCTGTTACCTTTCAGCATATTACCATTTTTAAAACAATTTCATACCAATGGCTATGAAGCTTGAACTGTCCGCTGCATCGTGAGACCCGCACAACTTTTCAGAGAGAAACCACATAGCATCCACACATTTCAGCACTTCAACTGGTGTTCGAGATGACTCTGCCTGCTTAGAGTTGACATTCTGTTCCAATATACACTGGCTACTCATGATCTTCAGAGAGGAAGACCAGTGACACTTCACTTCTGGTCCCCCAGCAAGTGGTGTTCTGCTTCTACTGCTCAAAAACTGCGGTGGCTAGAGCTCGCTGAAGCTTCTCTGCACGGGAGCAGCACCAAGGCCCACTGCTGCTCCCACTCCAGCCTGATCCGCAGGAGAGAAGCAGCTGCTCCAAGCACACCAGGTATGTCCTTCCCTAGGATCAGCTAAATGGGAAAGAGCATTCTCTTAACTTGGGTTTATATCTGCATTGTGTATTGCTTGAAATTAAAATTCTACCCCCAACTGAAGTCTTGGTAACTACTTCCATTATAAGCCATTTTTAAGGTATACATACTAGGACTGGCTTGTTCACAGGGACTTACATGTTTCATTTTGTGTCTTCCCCTTTCCTGTTGAAGAAGGTAACAAGCTTTGCAAAAAACATATATGTAAACAAGATCCTGGATATATCAGGGCAATAAAACATCCTGGTTCCATGCACAGCCTGGAGCTCTGGATGTCTATAAACCAGCGAGTGCTTTACAGTGAGAGCACCACCAGAGTGGGCACCACTCTATCTGCCTTCCTTTTTATTATTTTCTTCCTAAGCAATGACTCCTGACCACGATAAAAAATGATTTCACAGTTAATTAGTATATTGGTTTGAGTTAGTTCAGCAATTTTATGTTTCTATCAGAATATGATCAAGTTTTAAATAATCAAGAGACTAGATTTTGGACAAAAAGAGCATGTGAGCATATTAAACATATATGTCTGTTTTACCACTACATCTCTATAAAACTACTCACACACATAGCCTTTTAATAAACTCCACTGCCAATAGTCTGCTAGAACTATACAGTGGAAACACTCTGTTCAAATTAAGTAACGAACTTGATAATATGTGAAGTGTTTTGTTTAGTTTGTACTGCGTTTCAGGTACAATGATAGTCATCAGAAGCCCCAAACAATAAACAAAATGGAAAAATAATACAACAGATAAAAGTGAAGCAAGAGGGAGAAAGGAGATGTCACTAACCAGACTGAACACAGGATGGCTATTTAAAGCCACTGGTACAGCTTTGAACATTTAACGTGAAAAGGTGCATTTTGAGGGTTGTTTTTAAGCTTTTCCTCCTTTACATCAATACATTAAACACACATACAAAATTCTGTTCTTCACTCACTATTAAAGGCAAACACAGTTATCTTTATTTCCTTCTGGGCAATAAAATGAGTTACAGCATTAAACTGCAAGCCTGAGCAGCAGGGTAACACTGCCCATCCAAAGATCCCATTCAATTTATTTTAAAATACTTTGGGTTCAACTCCCCAGAAATATTTTGCAAAGCACATAAAACAACCCTTGACTTTGCAAGAACTAAATAGCAACTTTTGACTTCAACCTAAAGAAACTTCCCCTCTAGAAAGAATGAATTTAAGATTCCGTTCAAAGGCAGACTGTGTTTAACAACTTTTCCGTACTCTCATTCTGGTAGAGCCAAACAAAAATTGTTCTAAGAACATCTCATGAAGTTTCAGTGCGTATTGCTCTGAAAAGTCACGGGACTAGGAACAGCAACTAGGGATTAACATGAAGCCCGCCCATGCAGAGAACAGGCGTGCGATGTTCCTTGGAGTATCGGGCTCTAGTCTTCACTGTGTCACTAAAAAGCCAATCAGCCTTCCTAAAGCAAACCTGGACCCCCATTAATGCAACCGGTGGAAATCAACTGCAACATCAACCTGCTTACATTGTTATTCTGAATTACTCAGTATAAATTATTTACATAATATTCTACAGTAGTCATAAATATGGTACTAGTATTGTTTTCTTCAGAGAAGCAAAGTCAGTACAAAACACAGTTTGTTAAACATTCACTCACCCAACATCAAACCCAGAAGTGCTTACTTCCAGAAGTCCATTACACAAAGTTGAAAAGTAAGGACAGGCAGCAGTAATTTGCAATGCACGTGTTGTTCAATGTATCTTTACACTCAGCTGAGAAGTAACAGCCAGCCCTGCCATATGCACATTACACAAGACAGCTTTCTTTTAATGTTACCAGGGTTGACAAGAACAAGATGCTTCACTTCCTGTTTCAAAACATTCTCTGGGGGTTTTTTTGGGGGGGCAGCAGCAGGAGGAGGGATGGGAAAGGATATCCAAACAACTATGATCCAAACTAAGTGATATATCTACTTTACAACATCAAAGCCCCATTTCTAGGCTGCACAAGAGCAACTCATGATCTGATATGAGACCCCAGGAAAGGAACTGAGTGTTAGAAAGCACTGAGAACCCCTTTTAAGCAAGCTGGAATTTTTCAAGTCAGACTCTCAATTCAAATCAAGCCTTTCAAATAGGGAATAATAAACATGCAATCAAAACCCAAACATGCAACAAACATGCAATCAAAACTGTCCTACAATTTGCTTCATACTGGAGATCAACTCCAGCTCTCTGCTTCAGCTCTGCCTGCCCTGGCGTCAGTGTGTACTATGGTCACACTCTGTCCATGTGTTTTCATTAAGAGCCAAAAGTATCTAAACCATGAGTTCTGTCTCACTGACAAATGAGTACCTCGTGACTGATGACAACATTCATAACTGGAGATGACAACTGCGTAAGACTTACTGCTTTAGTACATGCAGAATTGGCAAATCTTTTAAGCAGTTCCCATTTACAGCCTCGCAGTCCCAGAGCCTGGTCTTTATATGACTGCAGGAATTTCACGTGTACCTATGCTCCTACCTGCCACAGAGCCAGAGACTTAACAGTCTACCACGCATAAAAATCAGGAGGCTTCTCCATGAAGAGGAGGCTTCTCAGAAGAGTAAGATGCACCCCCGCAGCACTGGTCATTTCAATTCTGTGCAGACTCAGAGGCTTACAGGATCAGTTAATCAGCATGTTAGGGCAGATGGTGGGGAAGATGACACTGCACTGCTGAGATGATTGCCAGATGTGACATTTCCAGGAAAGCTCTGGTTAGTAAAGAAAATTAAAGTGTAAACCTAACAGGCGAATCCCCTGATGGCGCAAGATATTTAATGCACAACAACTCTGAGTGCCAACAGAAAATTTCATGGACTTTCCAATTAAGACGCTGCAGAGCACAGAGTCTGGGTCTGTGGATTTTACAACTCTAAAAAAGGAAATTTGTAGGCAAAGCATGGAGGAAGTTTACTGTTCTTATTTATAAAAGGACAACAGAATCCGACGACTGAAGTTTCCATAGCTGTTTCCATCAAAAAGGAAAGAAAATACACAACTATGTACAGAACTCAAATGTGTCTGTTTCCTAATGGTCACTTGGTTATTACCTTGAGGAGTGCTTATGCAGCAACGGCATCCCAGAGAAAACTGAGATCTTCTCTTTCATACTCAGATGAAGATGTAAGCATGATGCACTTCTCCCTCTAACCAGAGCAGTGAGACTGTGCAGAAAACCAAAGCCGGGATGGGACCATGCAGAGGAAAAGGGCAGTTCCTGCTCTGCAGAACCAGGGAGCTCACCTGCGTCAGGACGGGACGGTTGGGTCTGAGCCCTGCCTTCCCCGAGGCAAGAGTACTGCAAGGTCAGCATAAGCACTCCAGATCACTTGCCTGTGCTCACATCCACCTTAGTTAGCTAGGAGAGGTCTACTTTATAGATCTAAAAATAACAAATTACTGAGTCATTCAGGGATGGAGGCCTATGATTGGACTGTAAATCAGCTAACCAGCCCAAGAAGGAATACTATGCTTCAGAAAAACATAAAAGAGAAATTGCTCTGCACTGTAAAGAAGACCTAGATCTAGCTCAAGCTTTCTGTACTTAGGAGCAGGGCACGGCTCTGCATAGCTACACCTCCTGGCATGAACTGAGCACACCTGGAGTAAGCCTGAGATGCTCCAACACTGGTAATGCAGATGTGGCAGAAGAGACTTCTGTTCTCACACATACACAAGTAACATTAATGAGCCCTGGACATGCTGAAGTGTAAGAGCCATCTCCAGAAAACCAAGCAATTCTTCTGGCAGGAGTCCCACTTCCACACCACATCACTACCTTCAGGTCCAACATGGTGCACGGTCACCTCTGCTGCCGATGGAAAGCATATTAGGTGGCTTTGGGCCACTCTGGGGAAACTGAAAAATAAAAAAATTGGGGGTAGAAATAACGTACTAAACAACAGTGCTTCCTCCCTGCTTTGCCTATGAAACAAACTGTAGCATAACTGCAGCAGCAGGGACTGCTGCAGCTTAACACCTTCGACCCCTTTGCAACAAGTCTGTTGCAATAGAAGACTCGCAGCCTCCCTTGGAAATCCTGATGTCTGCTTAGATCTGCTTTGTAACCACCTCCTCAGCTTCTTTTCAAGCAGAAACAGAGGGTAAAAGCCCTGCTTCTGTTACTGCAGTTCACAGGAGACTGGGGAAAGCAGCCTGTGTGCTGGTGCCTTTGGAAAACAGCTGGGCAGGAGGGCATGAAGAAGAAAGCAGAAAAAAGCTACTCATTCTGCATTAGTAATTAAAGCCGAAAGAAACCTGGAGAAGCTGGCTACCAGCCTGGCCTGTGCTCTGGACTTCACTGCCAGTTTGCTTTGAGGCGCTCAGTCTTCAAACAAGAATCTTACTTTTGTTGCGTGGCATTTTACTCTACCAGAGCCCAGTCCTTCATTGACAAGTTTGCCGTATTAGCCTGTAGGAAAGACTATTTCTGTCGCACAAAGTTTGGTAGTCTGATCCAAATTGTTGGCTGCAGGCTCAAGTCCTGATTTTCTGATGAATCAGCAAAAAAGGTTATTCAGCTCTTTGCTAAATAGTCCATCGCTTGAAACAACGGGAATAACTTTTGAATGTTTAAGCTATTTTCTCACTGCTCAAATTTTCCCTTTTGCTAGGTCTTTGAACGATGGCCTCCTTCAACAGAAAGTTTGGGGTGCTGCACATAAAGTGAGAACTGCCCTTGGGAGGGAGAGATTTAATTGAGGTTGGTGGACAATTTTGCTTTGCCAAGAAGTTCCTCTTATCCTTTATTTTATGTTTCACTTTCAAACTCACTTGTCTTGGCAGACTGCACTTTTCTTCCTCTTCTGCAAGGATTTCATCTGGACACAAATGGAACATTGCTTATTTTAATTTTAGGCTTAGATGAGAAAGCTATTGGAAAAAGTTTGTTGTGGGTCACACTCTGAAAGTTGACCTTGGTCCCAAAAGGGATATTGAGGCTTCTGCTGCTGTTTCGGGGGGGTGGGGGGGGTGGGGGGGGTGGCAGGGGGGAAGAAAGGGGTTTTTTAGAATGAATTACAAACTCTGTCTCAGAGGGCCAGAGGTTTTTAAAGCACTTGTGATCAGCCAAAGCCTTATCTGACCCATTCCTCTCGTCCTTGTTTCAAAAAATGACAATAGGGTGGATGGAAAGAGATGAAAAGTTTGGCTGACTGCATGCCTTCTGGGGAGCACCTGAAAAGCCTTGTGCATCATCCTGCTTGATCCTCCCCTGGCTGCAGAAGGTCAGCCAGAGGAGAGGCAAACGGGGCAGGCTTGCCCTTGGACAAGCCTCCTCGCTCCGCAGCCCAGCCCAGAGTAGCAGGCTCCAGTGGGGCTTCCCAGGCAACAGGCCTCGTGGCTCGGAGCAGCCAGGAGATGCACTGACATGGGCAGCCCTCAACACCAGCTTCGGGCAGCGCAGTCTCTCGAGGAGATGGTGGCACCCGTGCCCCAGCAGGAGCAGAGCGGGACGCCCACCTGAGCGCAGGCTGGGAACGGCAGCGCTTCCCCCCACGGAGCCGCGTTCCCGTCGCACAGCCAACAGCCTGGGCTACCTCCAAGCCTGCACAAAGCCCAGGTCCGCTGCCACGGGACCACAAACCAGCTGTAAAGAAGAAATAGCTTGTGCTGCCACTAACTTATGTCTCACAGTGTGAAACTGGGCTCCCAGCTCACAGGCATGATTCTTCTCTAGCTGATTTCCACATTCGGAACGAGAATGAGAATGGAAGCAGAATCCATACTTTTCCAAAACATGCTTCAGTTAAAATAATACCCCATGACGAACAGGAGAAGGAATAGGCTTCTCTGGGGCTCCCTGCCCTGCCTGAAACTCTCACCGATGCATTGAGCCTCAGTAAGGGAGCACGTCGCAGCAACAGCAGTTCAACGGCCCCCCACCATCCCTGGCAAACCCCCGCCCTCCCAGTCTGGCAAAGTGCTCAAAGCAACACGGCTCCTCCTGGCCGCTCCCAGCCTGTGCCTG
Source organism: Aptenodytes patagonicus (assembly GCF_965638725.1). Taxonomy (NCBI): domain Eukaryota; kingdom Metazoa; phylum Chordata; class Aves; order Sphenisciformes; family Spheniscidae; genus Aptenodytes; species Aptenodytes patagonicus. The sequence continues at coordinate 24,355,219 of NC_134954.1, forward strand.
TGGTGGTCTTCATCGAGCCTCCCCCAGGAGAGAGAGGAAAGGGCCCGAGTTGGGTGTAGGCACATGAGGACACTGGACGTGCACACACACGCAGGGGAGCAGCTGGCACTGGGAACAAAGCAGGGCAGGTCACACTGGGCAGGCATGCTGGACGGGTTACACTAGTGGCATGGGTGCAGGGCAGGGGGAAAAGAGTAAAGGGACATGCAAGTGCTCCTCTAAGCTTTCCCAGGGCACTGGGTGATGGTCCCTCATGAGGAGGGTTAAAACTTGCAACTTCTGGCACTCACCACATCTTCCTAAGCTACAAGTTTAACCCTCTCTGCTCCTGAGGCATGTGAAGAGCTATGACTCTTTAGGACAGATAGATTTCCTTCAATTTGCTTGAAACTGAAGCCTGACAGTATGAGGTGTGACACACAAAGTCCATGGGACATGAATCCTAAAGCTACAGCCCACCAGCCCACGGAGCAGACGTAGTGCAACGGGGCCCACAGAAGCAGTGCCAGTGAAGCAGGCTGTTAGTGACAGGATCCCCGCAGGAGCTGCTGCAGCTCAAGGAGACTGCCCAAGGAGGAAGGAGCCCGGTGCCAGGCAGCTGAGAGGGGACCAGTGTACCCCTGCCTCTGACACCCAAGAAAGTAACTGAAACCAAACTTTGACATCACAGCTCCTGCCTACCAGACCCAAAGAGCTCGGATTCAGATTCTCAGAAAAGCTGAATGCTCACACTGCCACAGAAACAGAATATAAGGCAGGTTAAAAACTGTCAATGAAACGAACATGCAAACTCATCACCCAAAAGCAATGAATAATTGACCATTATGGCTTTGATCTGGGAGTCTCAGAAATGAGAGAGGGGCAAGAGTACTCAATAATGTAACGACAATTTTGTCTCTGAAGATACCCCCTTATTTCATCAAGAAAGATTCAGTGAAATTTGGGGGAAGGCAGGAAGGGACTACAGGTTCAGGTTAACACACACTGGCTCTGAATAAAGGACACGTACACGGCAGCAGTGCATTAGCAGAAGGTACATTCATTTGTCCATGCCTTTGGGCCCCTTCTTGTAAGGTAATAAACACTCACAGAAGGAAAGTCCATGAGGAAACTGGGTATTTAATGGAGGGTTTGAGTTACGCACCGTAAAGCAGAGCTCAAGTCAGGTACTAAATATTTATTAACACTAATGTACACAACTTACATATTTCACTTTTTTAAAAATAAACATATAAACCTCAATTTCTCTCCCTAAACCTCAGATGTCTCTCAGAATATACTACTTTCCCAGATTCATAGAAAAGATATTAGCTTTTCCATTACCATACATTTCCACTAATTTTGTGCTTGATTTCAAAGCCTCCCAGTAAACGTATGGGAAGAACAGGAAGGAAGGAAGACAGGCAGGTGATTAAGGTTGAAAGAAAATAAAAGAGGGGAAAAAAAAAAAGAAGAAAAAGAAAAAAGCCATACACCAAAGATTCATCACTTATCCCAAGAATACATCTCTCGGCCTTTGAGCATGCCCTGAGTAACCATGACGTAACCCTGTGCGCTCCAGTTCAGAACACTCCCATTAACAAAAGCAGAAGCTATCAGAGTAGTAAGCTTTACAGAAAAGGTCGCAGCTAGGCCTGGGAACAGTTTAAGAAAAGAACACACGAGCCCTTAACTTAAGATCGCTTACTGCTTTGCCAACTGCACAAACGTGTCTTTCTTGAAACCAGTTCAACGCTGATCTTCATGGAAGTACATGTAAGTGCACGAAAATAGCACTGACCATCTGCAGCACTTGAGATCTCGACCACATTTGGCCAAGCGGCAAGGCACGACTCACCAGCTCTTCAACTTTCTGCTTGCAGAGATACAGCACACTCTGAACCACTATCACTACCGAAGCAGATAATGAAAATAATACTGCAAAGCATTTGCTTAAAGAACTGAAGCTCATCCAGCTGCGAAGGAGCAGCCAATGGGTAAAGCAGAGCAGACAGAAGACTGCACTCCAGCCAGTAAGTAACAGAATCCGCTGCAGCTTACACAGTTTTTACGGTGTTTTATATTATAAGGCAGTTGTAAAGGGCTTATTCTGTAAATCTGTTTCACAGCTGAAGAGGGACCACACGTGCAATTTTATACTTCTTTCCAGGTGAAAGACTCTGCCTTTTCATTACATGTTTCTGTACATTACCAATGCTCTCAAACGTTCTCTTTTAATTTTTAAATAACTGCCACTACAGGTTGGGTTTTTCTTAATTGACAAATAAGGTGAACAGGAAGTCATCCACGCGTTATGCAAACCACAAACAAATTAATGAGAACACAAATGAGCAGTCATAACGGTAAATAAATACAGAAAATCAAGGCAGACAAACTCCCACACCTATTAGTCTGAGACACGGAACAGCCTCAAGCTACGCCACCAAAGACTGCTGATCTACAGGCAAGGATTGCTCTGTATTGTGTATCTTAGCAAAAGATGTTTTTCTTAAGCAGCTACTTTTGTTTTAATTTATGACTGAGGAAACATAACTATGTAAAACTCATAGTTTAAAACATCAGAAAATAGAGTTAAAAATCAAATATTTAAATGACAAATGTTACTATTAAAATAGAATATTAAAGGGAACAATTTCTTTATTTGAGCCACATTTTACTTCTTTTAAATACCCAGTTTTGGGACAATAAAACTACTAATAATTAAAATGTTTTATTGACATACTCATACTAGAATAATTACAAATTTGATAGGACAGTTGCTTCTAAAAGCTGGTCTGTTTAATCCTCTAATATCAAATCATAAACTGACCGTTCCTAATACCCTGGTCCTAACTTCTCCTCTTACATCCACTACTCCTTAATTCAGATACTATAACTGATGGGAGATAGGAATTATCTCGGTGGGGGTTTTCTGAGGCCTAATTAAAAAAATGGAATATTTGGGTTAGATCTGAAAATGATCCTACATGCAAACAGCTCAAAGTATTGCCCAGTTTCAGCGTGAGTATCAGGGTTTACACAGATACTTCATAGGTTCTAATCTTTTAATGCTAAAAGGTTGTGGGCTTAGAATAATTTAGACCCTTGTCTAAAAATCAGAAATAAAAATAGAATGAAAAATTTAACTTATCAGTAAAATCAGGCTGTTAAATTTCAGATTTAAAAAGTAGCATAGGGACTCCTGGACAATAAGAAGAAATGAAACAATTACTGGTGGGTTTTGCAAGACAGAAATAAAATTCTACCCTTGAGGTATCCTCACACTGCAACCAAACAAGCTTACCCTGCCCTTCAAAGAGCCTGCTATTTTAACAAGAAATAAACAATCTCGTTACAGCTGCTCTTTATACCTGTTGGCTCTCCTCACTCACTTTGTCCTTCAGAACACCAGAAATTAATCATACACGCCAAGAAAACATCACATATGATCTAATTGCCTGTAATAACTTTGGTCAGGAAAATCTGTTATAAAATGCTGTCAATGCTAAACGCTGTCTGCACTAACTGGTGCAATTTTACGTGGCACACTTTCTCCTGCCAAGTTAACAGCAGTAATTTTTTTACTTAAGCTTGGTTTGTGAACTCGGCAGAAGCGATGCGCGGGAGGGCGACACGCTGAGCGCGCGGCTGTTGGCACAGCCGGACCACCCTGCGGCCAAGCAGAAGCGAGTCCAGCTGGAAGGCGTGGGGCTCACGGTGCTCTGCACTCCCCACGCCCCCTCGCTCACCTAATTCACCCACAACCCCTGCCTCCTGCCGGGGCAGTGCAGTACGCTACGTTACTTTGATCTAACATGGGGATAAAAACGTTTATTTTCCTCATCACCGCATTAGCTGAAAATATCAGCTTGCAACATTTTTTTCTTTTCTTAAGGGTGAGCAGATGGGGAGGAGAGGAAGGAAGGAGGGGAGCAAGCAGAACAAAAGCTCAGTACTCAGATCTGCATCAGTATTAGAAACAGATGTTTTGTATCCAACTGGAAATGAGAATTCATTCACAATCGTAAAAAAAGTCAAGACTTTATACTGCAGTTCTGCATACTTCTGAAGGGTGTTAATGGGACTCCTCAGCCCAATCACTGGCAGGAAATGTTTGTAATGCACTGAACTTACAAGCTTGGGAATTGTTTTTGCAAATATAAGGAATGAGAAACACAGATACAATCATTAATTCGTAAGGATTTACGAATATTGGCTATGTTATACAAAGAAGGTCAAATCTGCACAGACACACCCTCCCAGGAATTGTACAACCAACCAAAAGAATACAGGCAGCCGGGGCAAATATAGTCCCGACAAAGAGATGTCACAAAAGACGTCACCGCTTTATTCCATGGTTTTTGTTAAAATAACATTTTAAAGGTTAGATGATATAGGAAATTTCTTCCAAACTGAGCAAGTCAGCTGCTCCCTTCAGTTAAGAGATGAGGAAGAAAAGACAATCCAGGCTAGGACCTGCTGCTGCCCAGTGCAAAGCAAAGGGCTGCAGACGGATGCAACGGTGGTCAGGGTGCTGCCATCCCACTAGGTGACGTGGGGTCCCTGCCTACCAGGTCATTCGAAGGGCTGCAGTCCCTGCACAGGCATTAGTGATGCTAAATGGGGACGCTGGCAGAAGAGGTGACTGTGAAGGGCTTGGGGATGAGATGCCCGCAGGAGGAAAAAGACAGTACACAAGGCAGATAGCTCACAAGGCTCGACAGCACCATCAGGACTGGCATGTGATCTTAAGAAAGCCCCAAAGGATGGCGTTCTGAGTCGGAAGAGGTCTGAGTCCAGCTTTTTGTTTGATTCATCCCATGCTCGGGAAGTCAGGAGTTTGTAAATAAAATATCATAGCATAAAAAAATACCTCCCTCCATCACCGATTGCTATCTCCTCACTAGTCTATCCTGAATTTTGCTTTTTTGGATCAAAAGTGAGAAGTACTGTTAAGAAGTAAAGTGTTGTTTACGCTTCTGTTCTTCCCCTTACTAACCATAGCTGCAGACAGGACATACCCACAGCATCACCAAGGCTCACCTGGGTCGGCAGGAGCCACTGCCACTCGTGAGGACGCAGCAGCAGCGACCTTCACGGGACACACGGCCTTTCTCAGACACTTTCACAGGGGACGCTACTCTCACTGGCACCCTGATGAGCAGCCTGAGTAGAAACATGGCTCACGCAGTCCTCTGTCTTCTTCTCACACCAGATGTGAGTGGTCCTGAAAGCAAGAGCTGGAAGGCACAGCAGCAAGGAACCAACACCCTCGAGAAGTTACTGCCACACTTATTGACCCGCCCTTTTCTCTGAGCCACGCCAGAGGAAGCGTGCACTGAGCATCACCACATACGATGATATCTCACAGTTACTCGCTTACTACTTCCTGCAACAGGAATGCTATTTTATTTTTTCTGTCACCCTAATTTGACTATTCATCCCATTTTCCTCCGCTACATTCTATGCATCTATGACAAACAAGAACTACCACCACCCAATACACCATTTTAAAGGGCTGAAATAGTATGTAGTGTATTTTGCATACTTTTATTCTCTTAAGTATTAAAATACAGACATTGCCTTATGACAAATGTTATAATAAGAACAGAAAAATAACGAAATCTTAGTCTCTTGGCAAACTTGCAAGGAGTGAAACATACCAACATATCTCCACAGTCACTGCAAAAAATGCCTTCTAAAGGAGACCAGCAATTACAACCATGGACCCTGAACGTCTCCACCCTGGCACCTACCCCACCGGCTGCCAGGTCAGGCACCTTTGTGGAAATGCGGAAAGGGAGCAGACCAGCCCTGAGCATACACCAGCTGAGAAATGCCCAGGCGACCGGAGGAGAGTGGCTTTCCCTTGGACAGCCCCTGCCTGCCCCTGCCAGCTCTGACCCCCCAGAACACCCCTCCAGAACGCCCAGCTGAGTGCCTTCAGAGAGCAACCCGGAGAATGAAGAGACAGGATCCCACCTCCTGCAAATCACAGCTAACAGGCCATGCTTTTATTTCCCTCCGCTGGTCCGTCTCCTAACGAACAAGTGAGCATGTCCACCCTTTTAAGCCCCCCAAGGAGACCCACAGCAGCCTGCTCTGATGGTTTCCAGCCAGCGGCCGCCCGCACACTGCTCAGAGCGGGAGCTCCGGAGAGCGGGGCAGGCAGCTCACGCTGCAGTGGCCAGGGACACACGTCCAAACTGGGGGCTGCTTTCTGACTGGATTACACCAGCGTCGCCGGGATTGCAACTTCAGACCACTACCAATATTCCTACCACATTAGAAAGAAAAATCTTAAAAAGAAGATTATTCTTTAGCACAACTGAGCACAATTCGCAACTGCTGTGTTTTCTGTATTGTGCTTCCTCCTTCTCTAGATTTCTCGTAACATCAGAGATAACATTTGGCATGATGATCTTCCCTGATGAACTCCATTTTGCAGTTCAAAAAAGATTTCTGGGGACAGTGACCACTGTCAATAATTCCTGACCCAGTAATTGCATTGCATATTTATTTATCAAGCAGCTGCATTCATTTCCATAAAAAGCTAAAACGTGCACTCAGTACTACAGAAACTTCGTTATATTCAGGGTAAAAAAAAAAACACAAACAACTTGTAAATATTATTCTTATGTTCAGTAAAGCAGCTATGAACTTTGAAATTTGACAGCCAAGTTACAGAGATCAAGAAAAAGTGCCTTAATGATACTGGAAGTGTTACAAATGATAGCATAAGAGTTTGAGTACAGAAGGAACTAAGCATTTTTAATGGTTTATGCAACTTTCCTTTTGTGTATTTTGCCAAGACAACATGATTTGCAAACTGAGAAAGTTCGAAACTTTTATATATTTTACCAAATCAATCTTGTTAATTTGGTGAATCAAGTTTGCTGGTTATGCACAACTCGTTGATATTATTTACATAGAATAAATATACTTTATGCTGGACCAAGCATTTGAACGTGAAACGCTGCTCAAGTATGAAAGGCTATTCTCACATACAAATCACAAATTGCAGGGTGCTAATACAAACCCTCCAACACACGCCAGCAAATAGCAGTGGTTACGCAGCAGCAAAAAAAACAGCAATGTTTTAAGAATTGGGGAAAAGAAAAAAAAAAAAGAATCCTTAAGCTTAGTCATCACCTCAAGTAGCATTTGGACAAAAAGGTCCTAAATTGACCCACCAATTAACATCAAGTGAGGAGTATTCAGTTTCCAGATGAACCCCAACATGGAATGAGGGGTGAATATCTATGCTCATTTCAAGCCGCATATCACTTGGTGGAGCCACTGCAAGTTCTCATGTTCTCATGAGAGAAGAGGATGTTCTCATTATGAAGGTTTAAGGGCAGCTTGAACAAGAATGCAACCAGAACAAGCATGAAAAGGCAGCTCCTGTATAAAGTGGAAGCATGCCTTCTGCCGACTCCATGCAACCCATCTCTGCAATCCACAAATCAGCAGAGGAGTGCAGCCATCACGGTGGCTGTGGTTATGAGGATCCAGAAGCACCAAGCAGCTGCATGAAGGCCACTCTGCTAGACTGATTCTTTACCGGAGCACAGGAGTTAGGCCTCATGGTACCACATCACCATAACTCCTACAGGATCCACACTGGGACCCACGACTGATGGAGGGAACAGGCTAGCGAGGTGACAGTGTTCGCTATCAGTGCCAAATTATTCAGAGCAGTAGGGACAAGGCCTTTCGGAAAGAGCTGAGTGTGTGACTAGGTGACAAAAAGAGCAGATAAAATTGATCATGAACACAAATGACGTGATGCACGGTAGGGGGGACAAAAAAGCCTCTAGCCTCACCCATGCAGTGATGGGTTCTAGGTTGAACATGACTGCTCTATGACTCTGTCCCTAGCCAATTTTGAAGTCCTGCTGAAAGATCTGAAGACTTGTCTGCAGTACTGATCATTAGATGATCTAAACAGGCACTGCACTGTGGGAACCCCTCAGCATCGCAGAATTACACTGTCCTATGTTATGATACATAACTCTAACAACTATATTTTCCTGTCTCTCACATAGGTCTCCCAGCAAGAGAAGAGGCCCTGTGCCTGAGAATGGAAGGCGCTCTAGACCCTTAACAAAAAGCACCACAGCTGCCAAATCAAGAAAGGTAAGGACAAGCCATTGATATTGAAAGATTTACAGAGTCTAGCTTGGACTTTGGCAGCAGGAGGAGAACAGTTTTCAAATACAGCATGTTACCATCTTAAATAAAAATGCCAGTAGTTACTGGTGCTTTCCAGTTGTCTGAGTGGATGGTTGAAGGATACAGAGGGAAAAGTGGAGATCCTTCTAGTTTTAGCAATATCACCCCAAACCTTACCCATTATCACCTCCTAATCCTAACACACCTATTCACATGGTAGCTATAACACCCACTCTCCACACCATCTTTTTTCCTTTAAAAACCCAACCAAACAAAAACAAACGCCTTGATGACTAGAGCTTAAACATAAAGATAGGATGGCAGGTCTTCTTATGGGAGATCTACCAGGAAGAGATTAACTGCAGACTTCGGGTGCGAACCCGGGTAACACCTGTTCCATTGCTCCACTGATCCATGCAAGTTCCAGAACAGCACCTAAGCTGGTCAGCCTTTACAGTGTCTGCAAAAGAGATACAGAAAACAATATACCAAAGGAAACAATTTTACCTATTTAAAAGAAAATTTCCATTTCTAGTTATTGCAAGGTTGCACCAATCTGCTACACAGAGGCATCAGCTACCAACTCTGAATTGTGGCAATAAGGAAATTCTTTATTTTCTAAAAGATGGGTTGTTTTTTTTTCCCCCCAGCTCCATGGCATGTGTTTTCCAGTTGCCTAGGTTTTCATTTGCCAAATACAACAGCATTGTATCTATATCTGTTCTGCCCTCCCTACAGAGGATAATCCACCCCCGTAAACATTCTGTCAAAGAAAAGCAGACAGCAGATGTGATTTCTTCTTGGACATCCTCTAAAATTTAAATCTGAATGACTTGAGAGGACAGCTCTAGCTTCTACATTATGCTAACACACAGACACTCCTGTATGTTGTGCTACTAAAAGTAAAAGTTTAAAGCGAACTGTGCTAGCTGCACATAAGGCTTTCTTTCAAGTGAACATTAGAAAATATTGGCATACACTAGGTATTTCCACACCTGACTAACAGAAGAGTGTTTTCTATGCCTGTATACAAAACAGAATACTTGTACAAAGAATATTCATATCCCTCACATGCTTCCTGGTAAACCAATGCTAAAAATACATACTGGTCCTTAAGGGTTAATGAGATGTATTTAGAGTCACAAAATCACTGTGGCTCAGTCCCCCTCCTAGTTCGCAGCATGTAGGCTTATACCTGCAGAAAAGGGGCAGCACAGGGCTTGAAGACAATGGATTAAAGTCAAACAGAGAAGCAAATGGATTCTCTGTTCAGAACAGCAGTATGCTCTTGAACATCATCAAAAAGTGAGATGGCACCACTTGGAAAATACTTACTATGCATCCCTGCTGGAACTGATGATGTGGTGATTTCTGAGAAGTATGCCAAGTTTATTTTGAACTAAGAGTAGAAATCTTATACTAATTAATGGAAAGCATAGCACCATTTTATCTTACTGAGATAATTTTTCTCTGCTTCTAGGAACAAAGATACTGTGAGATGTTCAACTCCAGCACAAACTCCTCGGGCAACAACTGCAGTCACAGCACAGTAATAACCAAGACAGTCATTCCCCTGGTCTACTGTTTAATTTTCATAGTAGGACTCCTGCTGAACGGTGTGGCAGCATGGATCTTTCTGTATGTTTCTAGCAAAAAGAGTTTTATTGTCTATCTCAAAAACATCGTTGTTGCCGATCTCCTAATGAGCTTGACATTTCCTTTCAAAATTCTTGCAGATTCAGAAATTGCACCTCCACAGCTCAACACATTTGTGTGCAGATACTCTGCTGTTGTTTTTTATACAAACATGTATATCGGGATAACATTTTTTGGCCTCATAGGTTTTGACAGATACTACAAAATTGTAAAGCCTTTATTCACCTCCTTTGTTCACACGGTTAACTACAGTAAGGTGGTCTCTATAATCATATGGCTATTGTTAATGCTTATATCATTTCCAAATATTATTTTGACTAATGAAATCACTAAAGAAAGTTATTCCAGAAAATGTATAGGTCTTAAAAGTGAGCTTGGCAGACAGTGGCATAAGGCGTCAAGTTATATTTGCACAGGGATATTCTGGGTTGTTTTTCTTCTGCTAATAATTTTTTACACTTCTATATCAAAAAAAATATATAGCTCTTATAAAAAATTCAGAAGGAACTCAGATGTGACCAAGAGAAAAATCAGCCGTAATATATTCAGTATAATGTTTGTATTTGTCATTTGCTTTGTACCCTATCACCTCTGCAGAATACCATACACTCTAAGTCAAACTAGCTCACAATTCAACTGCCAGTCAAAAAAAACTCTGTTCTACGCAAAGGAGTTTACTCTTGTACTGTCTGCTGCAAATGTGTGCCTTGATCCCATTATTTATTTTTTCCTCTGCCTACCCTTTAAAGAAAAGCTGTATCAAAAACTGCATCTCAAGCTGAAAACTTCAAGTGAGGTTGAAATTTCTAAATCCAGAAGATCAAATACACTTCAGGGAAGTATAAACATAGTGTAGGTTCAGGTCTGTAAAATAATGCACATTTCAGAAAGTTATTCAAGAATTCAAGTCTCCAAGAAACTGAACAGATGAGAACCAGCAATAAAACAGAAAAAAGGTTTCAGCATAAAATACCAAGTGATGTTTCTCTGTATAAAAACGTTATTGCATGTTGCCAATATATTTACTATGTGCTATTTCAGCTGATGCTATGATTGCATTATGGTGTGATACAACCTATCTGGATCTAGAAAAAAAGAGAGAGGAATAACTGGAACACCACATTCTGGAGCTCGAGGCCATGGTTCTCTGAAGGGATTATCCAACAGACCGAATAATCAAACTGATTCACTGTTGTTTCTCACAAAGCCAGGCATGATACACATGACAGTCAACAAACCAGCCTGAAGGGCCTGGGAACAACTGATAGCTCCACCTTGGCTGGAGCAGACCCTCAGAAGCAATACAATGAAGTTCAGCACAAGTCTCTGACTTACTTGGCCTCCACCAGCCCATAAAAGAGGACTGAGACCCTGAGGGGAGGCTCTCTTGTGTATTTACCAGCTCACAAAGCAAAGCATTGAAGGCAATATGCAGCTTAAGGACCCTATTCCAACAACTGGCGGAAAAAAAAGATTTAAAAAAAAAAAAAAAAATACAGATCAAGTCCTCAAAGATCTACACAGAGCCTGAAAAACCCTTGGTAATTTTTTTTTTTTTTTACATATATAAAGGATTTCTTAAGGGAAACATTCTATATGAATTAAACACGATTATTTATCACCCTTAGGCACCAAATGTCAGAGTACTTCTATAAAATGTCATGCTCAATATAAGCATTTAAAGAGGATCCTTCTATAAACTAAATAGCACAGTTACACTGTACCATATTCCTCGGAACTTTTCTGAAATAACATGGTGTACACCAAAAATGTTCACACCAAACTGACTGAGATTTTGGTAACTCCCTTTCCGTTGTTGCAGAAGGAGGTAAGAACACTCAAGGAGCCATTTGAAAACACACACGTACAGCTGTCTAGAAACTCTGGGGTATATTTAAATCCAGAAAGAATGATTTGTTGGTTTTCCTATGCTTTTGGCACGACGACAAAGCATTTCTCTTTGTACAAAGGTAATAGCTGAAAGCCACAAACCTTCTATATATAAATATAATCTCTTTTTTAACAGTATTTTTCTGTGCAGCCTTTTTTTTTTTTTTCTTCTTTTGATTGATTTTATCATTGTACAGGGAAAGCACACTAGCGCATAAAGTACCCACAAAAGCTTTCAGGTGATGTCTCTGGAAGGTGAATGCTTTCATTTTACTTAACAAAGACGATATAGGAACAGAAATAACATGTCCTTCACCTTTCTGCCACTGTGTTTCATTTTAGTCATAACAGATAATCTCTCAGGGTGAAAGATTTTTTAAATATACGGTCTTTGAGCCTTCTCCAAGGCTGTGGGTAACTTCTCTTGGTCTGCGACCACTGATCTACAGTAACAGTTTTCTACCATCACACAGGATTATATTTAAACTAAAGGACCAGACAGCTCTTTAAACTGCCTGCTGAGTTTAAAGACACTTTTGAGGAGTGTCTTTACCTCCATTTATTTCCCACTTGCCTGAAGAGCAGTCCCACCCCAAACCCACAAAGCAGCCAGCGCCCGACACCCGGGAGAGCCTGGATGTTCATCTGACAGCAGCGGCTGGGGGGACCCTCAGCCCGAACCAGCCCTTGAGGACTACAGGAGAAAGTTGCATTTTGGTTGTGTTTTTTAAAGAAAAATACATAAAAGATTATTTATATGGTTCTTTCAGAGCTCCCCGACTCTTGTCAAACTGAGACTTCACAGGCTCTTCCCTCCAAGCAAGGGAAATAGTCTGCAGGGGAAGGGAATCTGTTGCTTTGTGGGAGATTTTTTCTCATTTATGGCAAAAACACTTAGTTCCTTACATGGCATGGCTTGGTATTTGCCTACATAAATCTAAATAATTGCGGCTGTGAAACCACAGTGGCATAGAGAGATGAAAGCACTTCCACAGTATATATTTGTATAACTTTTTAATTACTTTGCAAGCTTTGAAAAAATTACTTAGATTGTAAAATTGTTTCCTCACTCTACCAGATTACTGATATTATAACAACAAAAATCTACATAAAGCACCCAGGGGAAAGTATGCTGACCAACACACTTTTTCAAAAGTGACACTAAATTTCTAGCTTTTGGGTTGCTTTGAACTGGGATGGAAAGGTATGGGGCCAATTTTTTTTCTGCACTGAGTAATTTAATTCTTTCACACCTTTCCCAGCACATCATGCCTCAGATAAACCTAGCCAGCTCCTCAGACACCCAGAAGTCTTGTTGTCACACTAAGTACCAGCTCTTGCCTTGTCAACCTACCACCTGGAGGAACCTCCCTAAAATTCTTGCAGTTGAAGTTATGGGTAACCCAGAGCTACACAAGGTTCCCATTTGACAGTGACCCAGTCCCCAGCTGCAGCTCGTCCTCCTGACTCACTCGTGACTCCCTCCATTGCACTGCAGGAACAAGAAGCTGGGTTTGGTCTGTTTATTCTTTGGAGAGCTAGGTTATTCAGCTGGACCTGGAATCTCTTGCAAAGGTATGGTGCCCCTGGGAAGAGCAAGCGGGCATCGCAGGTGTAAGGCTTCAAAATGGACCATTTTCTCTGCCACTGATAGAGCATAGCAATTTTTCAGGAAAAGAGCTAAACCTAGCAAATGGAAAACCTTCCTCCAAACTATTTCAGGAGAGAAAGCTCACTCCACAGCTGCCTCAACATATTAAAAAATCCTGGTTGTGCAAAAATCAGCAATAAGACTCTCATGGAGTTTAATTTTGCAGGATGTCACCTCAAAAAATTATCTCTATTGTAAAAAAAACAACAAAAACAACTCACCAAAAGGAGGGCAGATGCCACTTTAATATACCTAACAAGGCCACACTGTCACAACCTGCAGATGTAATGAGGGACCACCCCTTGTATTTCCTTACTTTAACAGAGAAGGGACAGGATGGAAAGGCTAGTTTCCCTCTGCCAACGTCCTCACACATATTCTCCCATCTCACCCCAATAAATTTAAGTCTTTTATTATTTTTATGAGAGCATCTTCATTAGCACATCTAATAATCATAACTTCAGGGCACTGCATATCTTTAAAACACTGTTCAAACTATTAAAAACTAAAAATATGGTGGGGGTCTGCTACAGGCCACCTGACCAGGAAGACCGAGCAGATGAGGCCCTCTATAGACAGATAGGAGCAGCCTCACACTCACAAGCCCTGGTCCTCATGGGGGACTTCAACCACCCCGACATCTGTTGGAGGGACAACACAGCAGGGCATAAGCAATCCGGGAGGTTCCTGGAATGCATCAATGATAACTTCCTTCTCCAAGTGGTAGAGGAGCCAACGAGGAGAGGTGCTATGCTGGACCTTGTTCTCACCAACAAGGAGGGGCTGGTGGGGAATGTGAAGCTCAAGGGCAGCCTTGGGTGCAGTGACCACAAAATGGTGGAGTTCAAGACCCTTAGGGCACCGAGGAGGGCGCACAGCAAGCTCGCTACCCTGGACTTCAGGAGAGCAGACTTTGGCCTCTTCAGGGATCTGCTTGGTAGAGTGCCATGGGACAAAGCCCTGGAGGGAAGAGGGGCCCAAGAAAGCTGGGTAATATTCAAGGATCACCTCCTCCAAGCTCAGGAGCGATGCATCCCAACAAAGAGGAAGGCAGGCAAAAACGCCAGGAGGCCTGCATGGATGAACAAGGAGCTCCTGGACAAACTCAAACACAAAAAGGAAGCCTGCAGAGGGTGGAAGCAAGGACAGGTAGCCTGGGAGGAATACAGAGAAATTGTCCAAGCAGCCAGGGATCAGGTTAGGAAAGCTAAAGCCCTGATAGAATTAAATCTGGCCAGGGACATCAAGGGCAACAAGAAAAGATTCTGTAGGTACGTCGGGGATAAAAGGAAGATGAGGGAAAATGTGGGCCCTCTCCGGAACGAAACGGGAGACCTAGTTACCTGGGACACGGAGAAGGCTGAGGTACTCAATGACTTTTTTGCCTCAGTCTTCACTGGCAAGTGCTCAAGCCTCACCGCCCAAGCCGCAGAAGGCAAAGGCGGGGACTGGGAGAATGAAGAGCCGCCCACTGTGGGAGAACATCAGGTTCAAGACCATCTAAGGTCTTGTGCATCGAAGGTGCACAAGTCCATGGGACCCAATGAGATCCATCCGCAGGTCCTGAAGGAACTGGCGGATGAAGTTGCTAAGCCACTATCCATCGTATTTGAGAAGTTGTGGCAGTCTGGTGAAGTTCCCAGCTGACTGGAAAAGGGGAAACATAACCCCCATTTTTAAAAAGGGAAAGAAGGAAGACCCGGGGAACTACAGGCCAGTCGGTCTCACCTCTGTGCCTGGGAAGATCATGGACCAGATCCTCCTGGAAGCTATGCTAAGGCACACGGAGGACAGGGAGGTGATTTGAGAGATAGCCAGCATGGCTTCACCAAGGGCAAGTCCTGCCTGACTAACCTAGTAGTCTTCTATGACGGAGCGACTACATCAGTGGACATGGGAAGGGCTACAGATGTCGTCTATCTGGACCTCTGTAAGGCCTTTGACACGGTCCCCCACAACATTCTTCTCTCTAAACTGAAGAGATATGGATTTGATGGGTGGACTGTCCAGTGGGTGAGGAATTGGTTAGATGGTCACATCCAGAGGGTAGTGGTCAGTAGTCAGGGTGGTGCTCAATGTCCAGATGGAGATTGGTGAGGAGTGGTGTCCCGCAGGGGTCCGTACTGGGACCGGTACTGTTTAATAATCTTCATCAATGACACAGACAGAGGGATCGAGTGCACCCTCAGCAAGTTTGCAGATGACACCAAGCTGAGTGGTGCAGTTGACACGCCAGAGGGACGGGATGCCATCCAGAGGGACCTGGACAAGCTTGAGAAGTGTGCCTGTGTGAACCTCATGAGGTTTAACAAGGCCAAGTGCAAGGTCCTGCACCTGGGTCGGGGCAACCCCTGGTATCAATACAAGGCTGGGGGATGAAGGGACTGAGAGCAGCCCTGCCGAGAAGGACTTGGGGGTACTGGTGGATGAAAAGCTGCACATGAGCCAGCAATGTGCGCTCGCAGCCCAGAAGGCCAATCGTATCCTGGGCTGCATCAAAAGAAGCGTGGCCAGCAGGTCAAGGGAGGTGATTCTGCCCCTCTCCTCTGCTCTGGTGAGACCCCACCTGGAGTACTGCGTCCAGCTCTGGAGCCACGCACCTGTTGGAGCGGGTCCAGAAGAATGATGATGAAAATGATCAGGGGGATGGAACACCTCTGCTATGAAGAAAGGCTGAGGGAGTTGGGGTTGTTCAGCCTAGAGAAGAGAAGGCTTCAGGGAGACCTTATTGCAGCCTATCAGTACTTCAAGGGGGCTTATAAAAAAGATGGCGGCAAACTTTTTAGCAGGGCCTGTTGCGACAGGACAAGGGGGAATGGCTTTAAACTAAAGGGGGGTAGATGTAGACTAGATATAAGGAAGAAATTTTTTACGCTGAGGGTGGTGAAGCACTGGCACAGGTTGCCCAGAGAGGTGGTGGATGCCCCATCCCTGGAAACATTCAAGGTCAGGCTGGACGGGGCTCTGAGCAACCTGATCTAGTTGAAGATGTCCCTGCCCATGGCAGGGGGTTTGGACTAGATGACCTTTAGAGGTTCCTTCCAACCCAGACTATTCTATGATTCTATATTGATAATTGACGGAAGGCGACAGGGCAGGCTAAGGAGCTACTCGCTATTTGACAGTAAGCGGGTGTGCTCTGCTGGCTGCCGATGACGTTGATCCCCAGGACATGGTTATCTACCCATAGCATCTGGAGTTCACACAGCGCTATGTGCCAAGCAGAGTGGATCCCCTCCCTCTCCGACAGGCTCAGTGACACAGGCTATGCTGAACACATCTTACCTCCTTATGCTCTGAAATAAATATATGAATCAGTTTTTTCTTCATCAGAAATAGGTGCTCCTGCTCAGAATTCATAACTAACCTGTGCCAAGATCACTCATATTTTTCATTTACAATGCAGACATTACAATGGGATAAAAAATTTTTTACATCCAAACTCACTCCCCATCCATACTGGCTACTCTCACACCCTTCCCCTTCTCCCAGCTCCTCTGCATGCCCTGTGGGTAACCTAGCCCGCAGTCTTCAGGAGCGAGTCCTAGCTCACTCTCCTCTGCGACACCAGAGTCCTGGGCTACCCCTTCCCAGGGGCACCGCTCCCTGCTCGGAGCCAGCAGCAAGCGCTCGGCTCGACTACACCTGCAGTGGAGGGTGTTTGGAAGAAAAAAAATATTAAAGCCTACTAAGAGCAGAGCTCCAGAAAGCCTCTAGAAACTTTTTCTGGACATGAAACCTTTCTCCAAATGAATATGCAAAATGTGGAGAGGTATCAGAAGTGATCCCAACACAAGGACCACCCATGTAAATCTTTGTTGTGTCCAATTCAGAACACAAGGCTCCTGATGCGCTTTTAAAGGTCATCAGATTTGGGGGGGCCGGGGGTGTGTGTATGTGTTAAGGTTTAGATGTTATTTTTTCCTAGCTTTGTTCTCAGAAATGATTTAATAATTTTGGCTGAATTCCCACCCACACCAGCACCCCTTCCCGTCCTTGCACCACCCCCCAATCCCAGAAGTCAGCCTAGGCAGGCATGCATCATGGAAAATTTCAAATCAAAAGTCAAAAAGTCAGCAAAAATTAAACACCAAAAATAGGGGTTTATGATGAGAAGTGCTCGGCAACTTTAATTACAGCAAAATCTACCATCTGCATCTGTAACTTATGAACTAAAATGGCCTTTTAAATTATACCTATAGACAGGGGAAGAGGATGACACTGAACAGCAATAAAAACAGAATTACGACTCAGTAGACTCACGTCCTCATGTTTCTTCTTCTCCCAAAACACTTCTGTAGGAAGTGTAGGCCATTTTTCAGTAAAGGTTTACCTAACCATCACCTTGTCTTTTTAGACCTGGAAAAGTTTTCTAAGAAAAGGGGAGACACAAACACACACACAAAACTGACGGAATGCTACATTTCAAGTTTAAAAAAAGAAAAATACAAGTATGGAAAGATCAGTTTTGCATGACGAACTTAACACCATAAAACTAGTCCATGTTTGCTCAAAACTGAACATAGGATCATTGCAGATTATGAAGCTTTGCAAACATTTTGACAAATATGGTCTGAACTTTAACCTTATGACTAAACTTAAAACCAGACATTCTTAATTTGTTTCTTCACAAAGCTCTGGTACGTGATTTGTAAATTCCTGTGGATTCTCAACTACAACAAAGTGCTAACATTTTTGGGTTTCAGTATCGTTGTACAGTACCTAGCCTGGTGTTAGAATTTTCTCCTGGTTTTAAAAAAAAAAAAAAAGCTTAATTATAAACATTTCCCCTATATTCCTAATGTGTCTTTTTTATTTTTAATAGTACTTGGCAAATGTCCAAAGGTTTAGAATTTTAATTGCTATCAGTAGAATCCCTATGTGCCTTGAAATCTGCAAATTAAGTTGCACCTCTAGAAAAAAACTGGAATTTCATGCAGGAATATTATAATGAATGAGGGCCAACTACACTGCAAAACCCTGATTCCAGAGAGATTTTAAATGTAAGATATATGGGAGGGAAGAGAGTTTCAGATTTTTAAAAACAAAAGCAAAGAAACGGCCATTGATGTCACACATCTACAGCCCCAGGTCAAGAATCTGGGACTAACCTGATGAAGTTTTAGGAACTACATGAAAAAGTCCACATGCTGAGGCTGACCAAACCATACACGTCACATCACCCTTACAAATGTGAACACATGATAAACATTTAAACTTAAATCTTCATGCTTGAAGTTAGGAGGAGAAAGTGAAAATTGCACTGCCTTCAGGTCTGCTAGGTATCAGCCAGTTTACAGCGCTATTCACCATCCCTGTTGCCTCTCTGATGCAGACAGGTCAAGCAACTCTGACCATCTTTCCTCCACAAAAATGCATTTTGAATTACAATAATTGTAATAATCCAGGCTACTGGCCACATCAACATGTCTAACTCGGCTCTTTCGCAGCCATTTTTCTCCCCATCATTCTGTTTCATCCTGCACAGCACCGAGTGCCTGAGGAGCAGCTCACCACCACACTACACAGGGCAGAGCGTGCAGAAGGGCACTGCCCTCGGCATGCCTCCCGCCCAGCCACCAGCTCCTGCGTGAGAAAAAGGAAAGAGGTCTCTCTGGGCTGTTCCATGAACACTTACATTTTTCTGTCACCTCTCTTTTAGGTAACTTCCATGTGGTTTAGTTATTTGAATGCTAGTTTTAACTGCGTCAATCAGCACATTCAAAAACCACAGACACGTTTTAAAAAAACCAGCAGACGCAGCCTGGGGAAAAGATTAACACGCTATTGGACTGCGAGAGCAGTCACCGAGAGACATCAGACCTTTGCAGACTAATGCTCAGAAGACCCCAGAGACCACTAAGACAGGTACGTGATTTT
This sequence comes from Aptenodytes patagonicus, assembly GCF_965638725.1. Classification (NCBI taxonomy): domain Eukaryota; kingdom Metazoa; phylum Chordata; class Aves; order Sphenisciformes; family Spheniscidae; genus Aptenodytes; species Aptenodytes patagonicus. Next base: position 24,374,450 of record NC_134954.1, read on the forward strand.
AGTCATCTGTTCCAGCCTATCTAGATCTATGTAAATATACAGCCTGAAATATTAACTGTGCCAAATGCATAAAAAGTCAGGCTCAAGTATTTAGCAAAACAGCCTTTGCTTCGCCTGTAGTCAGTGTCACTTGGCTGCAGTCATGCTGTATCCTTGGAGGCTCCAGTTCCAGCAGTATTTCAGGGCTCAGTTTGCCGGGCTGCCTCTTTGCCCCACAGAGGACGAGCGGGGCTACACTGTGCCCCAGCACGGGAAACTCCCACCGCCTCAGGACCATGGCAGCAAGCCCAGCAGCTCCGACAGCGCTGCTTGCTCCTCACCTACACTGCACATACCCAAACTTAATTCAACTCAGTTACATGTTTTCAGGACAATAGAGACCACCTGCAGAAAGCCAACTGCAAGAAACAAACTGCTTCCCCCCCCCATTTTAAATCATTGGAGTATCTGCAATCATTTTGGTTTACAAATTGTGCGCATCTGGATACATATTTTACAGCAGAAAATAAATGTGCAAATGCAGTAGTTCTCCTATATTGTATATTAAAATTAGGAACAATATAATGAAATAAAGAAGTGTTGCAGTCTGATGCTATTCAAGACATAAATGTATTGTTTTTCATTCCAAGAAATTCTAATGAACGTCTCCTCTCCCACAGACATTCTATGCAGCAGTATGACAGTGTAACAAACAAACAAACTCCCTCAGTCATAGAGTAGTATGTTTAGTTAAAATAAGACCAAATGTTCTACTTTTCTTCCCTATAATTTCTAGTGAAGCCTAAGAAGGTAGTGAGCAAAATTATTTAACAGCTACTTCTTTCAAAATGTGCTTTTTCTAAAGGCTTCATAAAAATATGAGATTAAATTATCCTCTGTTCAAGTAGTTAGACAGAACAGTTTGCAAAAACTTAGGACTGATTAGAACTATTTGCTCATCTATCTGACAAATCCGCATACTGGTTTGACAGTGCATTAACTTCAAAACTCCTAATAAATTTTTAGAGAACACGACTGCTACAAATATTACCCTTTTTTTAGGCATAGTTTCAGTTGTTCAAAAGTTATGAAGTATTAGTATGACCATTATTAACCAGATGCTTAATCTTAAACAGATTCAAACCTTTTTCTTTGGTGTTTTGGTTGGTTGGGGCAGGGCAGAGGTGGGTTTGAACCAAACACTCACTCAGAAAGACTGCACTAGTGGAAAAGTTATCAGAAGTCTATATGCTTTCAAGAACAAATCCTAATACCTTTCCAAACTTTTCCAACATGAGAACAAAGCCTTCTTGAATACATGTGAAAAATATTTCTTCCCAATTGCATTTTTTCCATGAAATTAATCAAACAAAATTCTCAGAGAATAATTACTGTTGCTCAGGAAAAGTTGATGTCACTGATGTCGTCTTGGTTCTTTTTGTAGGTTCTTGATATCTCCTAGCAGCAAAACCAACTTGCACAAGAAGTTTACAATGTCAAGCAATGTTTCACAATGCCACGTCACTAAAGATATGGAACCTTTTACCTACTTTTACTACTTGATTTTTCTTATGGGATTTATTGGAAGTTGTTTTGCACTATGGGCATTCACACAAAAAGATCAGAAGCAGAAGTGTACGAGCATCTACTTAATTAACCTCTTAACAGCGGATTTTTTGTTGACTTTGGCATTGCCAGTAAAGATTATTGTTGACCTAGGAGTTGCATCCTGGAAACTGAGAATATTCCACTGTCAAGTTACAGCCTGTTTCATCTACCTGAACATGTATTTATCAATTATATTTTTGGGATTTGTAAGCATGGATCGTTGCCTTCAGCTAACACACAGTTCTAAGATCTACCGCATTCAAGGGCCTGGATTTGCCAAGATGTTGTCTGCAGTCGTATGGACAATGGTTCTCCTTATTACAGTGCCTAACATGGCTATTCCAATAAAAAACATTGAAGAAAGACCTGGTGCAGGATGCATCGATTTCAAAACAAAGTTTGGAAGAGACTGGCACGTGTTTACTAATTTCATATGCACAGCAATATTCCTGAATTTTTCAGCTGTGATACTGATTTCCAATTTCCTTGTTGTTAGACAACTCTACCGAAACAAATACAGCGAGAGTTATGCAAATGTGAAGAAAACCCTCATCAACATACTGCTCGTAACTGCAGGCTACCTGCTGTGTTTTGTTCCATACCACATTGTTCGTATCCCCTACACTTTGAGCCAAAGCGATACCATAACCAGCTGCTCTCTGAAACAAGCTCTCTTTAAAGCTAAAGAATCTACCTTGCTGTTTGCAGTATCAAACCTCTGTTTTGACCCTATTCTGTATTACCATCTTTCCAAATCATTCAGATTGAAATTTACTGAGACTTTTGCAGCATCCAAAGAGGTGAAGGTTTTCACAGACAAAGAGGTACAACACAGAAGTGAACAGCAGATGCAAAAGTACTGATTCTAAAATACATCGGAAGAATGTGCAAATCCGCAGTTTAAACTTTGTTTTCACACATACAATTAACCCAAAAGCATTTTAGAGGGCATTAGTTACTCCAGAAAGTGATTTTAAGCTGCACTGATTAAAAATTATTGTATCTGCTTACATCACACCTGCAGTTTTTATAAATAAATTTCTTGTTCTTGCCAAGTTCCACTGCCTTTCCTTGCTGTTGTTTCAACGAATATGAAAAAGCTAACAACACATTATTACAGAAAATTCACGGAAATTTTAAAATTAAAGAGTAAGTATAAATATCCAGTGTGTTCTCTTTGCTTGTTTTTTTAATAAAAATTTATAAATCAGCAACTAAGTTTATTAAGTATATTCTAATATACAATTACTTCCAAAAATAATGCATATGTAGAATAATCAATAATCAAAATTTATAAATCAATTTGCATAGGCAAAATCCAGCTACCTGGATTAGCTCCATCTGTAAATCAAAAATATTTCAGAAAAATAAACAAATCAAGTTATTTTTTTCTAATCCTTAAAACGGGCAAAATATGAATCAAACTTTAAGCAAGCATTCAAAACTGTCCTGAACAGAAATAGCTCATTCAGTATTCTCATAACGATTCACCTGCAATAAATCAGAACTCAATCTTTGTAGAGAAAGAAATTTAAAACAAAGAAAACTGTGGTTATCACATCATACTCTCACATGACACTTCCTGTATTGACAGGATTTAATATTGTTAAAAAGTTATCGTTGTTTTTATTTAAAAAAATAATAATTCTCAAGTAGATACATTCTAGTTCGAGGCTTATTCAGTATTTGGGCCCTTTTTCCAGCACAGTAGAAAACATAAGTAGTAATCTGAATGAGGGTTTGGGATCTGGAACGTTATTCATGGGGCTTTCTTCAGTTCCCATGAGCCTACAGACAAACACAACAACAGCAGCAGCCAAAAATCCACGCTAGAAATGGCAAGGAGTCGGTGGGAGGAAATAGCACCATTCTGCCCCTTACATTTCAGAACTACTTCTTTCAGGTATTTTGGTATTCATCCGTCTGTTCAACTACAATATCAAATTTTCTATTTAGCAAACTTTTATTAGACCCTGGAACGTGGTGGTTTTACCATGATGCCTATCTCCTTAACCCAAGTGAGTCATCACACATTATTATACCTCTTCCAGCTAACCCCCTTTCGATAAAACAAAGATGCCCGTGCGCTGCACTGAGGCCACCCCGCAGTGCACAGCGTGCGCACACTGGCAGCAACAGCATCACGTGAACCGGCCAGGAGCCCTCAGGCAGAGGTCACACAGCCCAGCTCTCTTCAGACAGTGAACTTTTCTTCCTTTAAACGCTTTGCTGTCACATCAGGCAGTACCTTTAGGCACACAAGCAGAGGTCACTCACCAGAGGTATAGGGAAATGTGTTGCGTATTGCAAATGGCGAAGGAGGTCATAATTGGATGGAAAAATCAGTTCTCTCAGTCTTTCCCTCTTGACTGACTTCTCGCTGGTAACTGAAATTCTTCTGTCTAAAGAAGGGTTCACATTCTCACAAGACTCCCCAGGCATCGGAGAAAAAATCTAAGTCATGTAAAACAAACGTTTAAGGTAAGTGTAACCTCTAACTTTCGAAATTCAGCAATTGCATTCAGAGATACGATTTTGTTCTTGCTTACAGTTACTTCTTAAACATCTGAGGTTTTTCAAAAGATAGACAAAGCAAGGGCAATCGTAATCAAGCCTGAAATTTAAGATACATATACACATTATATCTCTATGCATATGTCCATTGTTATTAGACAAGTTGTAAACTAGCAGCATTCAGTCAGGAAAAAAAGCATTACGATTCTGAGCAATCTCCACACGTCTTATGCTGCTGTGACACAGAAACCGCAATGAGAGAGTCCAATGATTGAGGGAAAATAATAGAAAGGGTGAAGTGGGAGGTGACAAGAGACATTGTAGGCAGGCATGGATATGCTTGAAAGTACCAATATGACAAATGTCAGGCAGAAACAGGGGTCCCAATATCCTGCAAGTGGATCTGCACTGAGTCCATGCGGATGCAGAATGAGGACCAGTGCAAAGAAGAAACTAGGAGATTCAAGAGTAATGCAGAATCAGGCTAACAGTAAGGAAGAAGAGAGGGGGAAACAGATTTGGAAGACAGAGCCAAAACATAGAACAGACACTTGAAAAGCAAATGGCATCAGTGGGGTTCCTTGATGTCAAAGAAGTGGGTAGATCTGCATATTTATTCATGCTTAACTGTAACACACAGCACTCTGAATATGCTGAGGGCAAGGGGGAGGAAGGGAAGGAGGGAGAGAGGAGTGTGCGTGCAAGTGCGCGTGCGTGTGTGCAGGTGGACAACTGGGGGAAGCACAGAAGAGCAGTAAGTTTTCATACAGCAGAGACACAGAGAAAGGAAGTGATGCACTGACACAGAAGATGGCAGGGACTGGATGCCAAAGGACATTGGCTGTCGAAGGAAGAAGCAACGTGGTGCTAGGGGCAAGGAGAGACATTCAGTGGCAACGGCAAGCAGCAGACACAGGCATCAAAGGCATGCAGAAAATCGAAAGTTAAACCTACTGGAAATTCCGAACCAAAATCTGCCTTAAAGTCACTCTTGTCTACATCATCAAAAATACTAGCGGTTCCTGAGTCAATGCCCATATGTTCCATAATACTATGATCCTAATAATGGCCAGAGAGAAAAACAAATATCAGTGACATTTTATTGAAGACCCATTTAACTGATCACAGGTAAAACCAAGCACTCCACCTATTTAAGAACTAAGAAAAAGGTATTGATGGTAAGAAATTTTCAGATACTGACTTTTAAATCTTTATAAGCCTTAATTCACAAAAGCATTTCTCAAGCTTAAACCCACAAAAGCATAGAAAAGGGCAGGAGCCAAAGGGGAAAACAAACCTTTACAGCATATCCCCGTGAGCAATTCTGCTCCAGGGACACCTACAGAACAGGAAGCTGACTCCTGTACCTTCCTAAGATTTATTTCCTACTTCGTTATACCACAAAAGGCAACTTGTAGAAACCCCCTATATTTCAGGGCAAATTTGGCCATAAGACTGATGCAAGAGATATACAAAAGAAATTAGAAAGAAATATAAGAGGACACTTCAGCTGCCCACAGGCTCCACACAGACTGTGCAGCAGAACAACAGGCTACATTTCATCACACGAGTACAAACGTGGTCTGCAGTCTTGAGTTTAAAATTGCCTTCCTCTTGCACTAGTTTTAGAAAAGGTTACAAACTGCTCATCTGATGGAAGACTTGGGATTCCACCTGACTGTGCACGTACGAGTCATGAGATTTGGCTTCACAGTCTTCATTCGGTGGCTGCGTGGCACACAGTAAGCTCCTGATCGTCTGCGAGCAGATTACCAGGCTGCGCATCGCTCACACCTGCGCTGTGCCAGCATGCCCCACACTACACAGAGGACATGGAGCTTACTCCAGGCTCCCCACTGACTCCTCCTGCTTAAAGCTCTCCCTTCTCTTCATTGAAGCATATCTGCAAATAAATTTTTCCACTGGTACATTTAGAAGTCTACATTGTGCCTTTTTGTTTGTCTTGAGTTATTTAGATCACCAGACAACTCTCAGTTCAGTGTATTTGCACCAAAACGGCAATATTTACAGCTATATACAAGAATGAAGCTAATGGATCACTTTCAGTCTTCTTAAAGAGAGAGAAAGAGACAAGGAACACATTAAAAAACTTAGTATCTCATATCTGAAATACTGCTTCGGTGAAAATCTACGTTTAACAAAACAGAGTACCAAACATGGGAGAAATAGCATGAAGTGTTACCTCCAGTTTCACATCGTGATCCTTAGAATAGTGTTCATCCACAGTTTCCCCATTAGGTGAACGTGGTCTAGTAGTTGCAGTGATTGACAAATCTCCGCGTGATATTAAAGTGCACATGTATGCATCATGGGAGAAAACATCATGGCGAGTGAATTCAGAAAAAAGCAGCACCAAATTCACAAACTCTGTCTTCTCATGGTCACTATTTGGGTCAGCTACCCCAAAAAAAAAAAGTTAGACTGTAGTTTCAACTTATAAATATTTGGGTTTCAACTATCCAAACCGCAAACCCCAGCAAATTAATTTTAAAGGCCTACTAAAAATGTCTCAGGCATCCTGCACAGGTTTCTCTGTTTCCATAGAACAAACCATTTCCCATGTAATTTGCATGTTTTTGCTTTGCTACCAGGACCAGACACGGGACAGACTTCAGACAGCAGTGGATTTCAGAGCATCCTACCCCATACACATCTGCCCCAGTTTGGGGGGGTGGGGGGAGGGGGGGCTTGTGAGCAGTTAAGTACAATGTTCAAATACTTCCAAAAATTAAAAAGAAGGGGGAAGAGGGCAAGGACATTCCTTGTGTGAAGAAAAATTAAAGCTGAAGCTTTGGATTATAACAAACCACCCAGCGGTTGTCCTTTCCTCCCAAATTATATTACTATAGTACATGTTACTGTCTTACCTATAGTACTTTTGTATTTGTAACAAAATATTTCCAAAGGACTCAAGATCTCTGCATGCCAGGCCTCCGAGATGTAAAACCAATATTTTATTAAAGCTTGACAGTGTCGTGTATTTTATCTATTAAACATGCTCACGCATATCAAGAAAAAGTTTATTAAAATAAATGCATGTTATTTTGCCAGTGCCAAAGCAAAGCCTAGAGAAATACAACATATAAAATTATGTTATTAAGTTTTCATTTGTCACAGCTATATTTAATTTGACTTGTTCTGTACCACAGAAAGGTTTGCAACATTGCAGTTAACATAAAATAGCTTTATACCACGCCAACTCTATTGGGCAACAAAACCTCCAGCTACAGAACTACCAAATCCGAATCATCAACATTTATTTAAAAGCAAATTATGCTTTACAAGTTCAAATTAGTTCAATATATAACACTATTTCTATTTAGAAATTCTCATTACACTGCAGCACAGAAGCTGTAACAGTAAGCTCGAGAGCACACCAGTTCAGCGTCAGAACTCTTCTCTGCAACCCCCAGGTCCCACTTATCCGGAGCTGCCCGCCGTGACCCACCCCTCAAAAGCAAGGCATGTGGACTGGATGCTCTGTAGAGGACCATCAGAAAACACACACCTGCAGACCAGGCAATCTGCCCTCCTTCAAAATATAGCTGTTACATGCTTTTCATTTTTGGAGACACAGAAGCTCAACCACTGTAAAAACAATACAATACCACAAAACTTGTCCAATACTCGAAAATACCAAAGAATATTTCAAGCAAGGAAAACATTCCCCAGCTGCTCTCCCTACCCTGTCTCGCAGAGCTAACCGGGTGAAGACAGACAATACCGCATTTGAAACAAGCACATCAGAAACACAAGTCTAAATAATACAAATAGTTTGGATGGTTTATTAAAACCAAGGTCACCACGGGCACGAAAATAGAGCACTGCCAATACCTCAGAGTCTGTAACAAATTTTTAAGAAGTTTCTCCTTTTTCGGATGTTGAGAGTTTTCAGTATCATGTTTCAAACCACTTAAAATCCCCTTTACCTTAAGGGCACCAGAAAACAAAAATGCACTAACTAGCAATACTTAAGATACCAGAAACACGAGCTACAGTATCAGGCAGTTTTATTAGACCAAGACATTCCATAGAGCAACCTACAATGAACAAAGATCCTTTTTTCAATCCACCTATTTGTCAGCTAACAGCTTTCGACTTCAACACTTGTGTGTAATTTCCAAGTCAGTCACTTCAAACGTGGATGTGTCAAAAAGAGGCGAGTGTTTGATGTTAAATATGCATAGAGTGCAAGTAACTTCCCCAAATCTCTTACAGCTTAAACAGAAATAAACATAGTTTCTGCCAATTTTCCTTCTGTGAAAAAAATAAAAATCACAGAAAGATCCTATAACAAGGCAGGAGATTTCAAAAAAAAATGCACATATGAAAATAGAGCAGGTCATCTGTGAAACAGGGAAACTGTGAAACACCTGCTACAGCAAAACAGGAACTTCAGCAGCCAGACAGCAGACCAGTTGCTTCTGACCTACTTTGGAATATAAATTAGTTAATACTCACATAATGAGGGAGCTTGTGTATCTAAAAACCTTAGCAGGACATTCTGAAAAACAGGAAGACTGGAACCTGTCAAGGAGGCTGAAGACAGAGATTCCTTTTCATCTAGGACTTCAGATTCACCACATCTCTGCACAGTTAAATAAATAAAAAAAAAAAGCATGTATCTACACACAAATGTATATAATATTCCCACAATTTGCATCTGAGGCAACTATACGTGTGATTGTTTCCTACCTCTTCATAAAATCCAGACTTGCTCTAGAATGACAGGTTTTTCCCATTACCTAGTTTGGTTATTTCTAAGGTGTTTTATTTAATCACTTTGGATTAATTATTGAAAAGGAATGCCTGAGACATGTACCATCATCTGCAATGACACAGTTTCATATAAACACAAAAATTTAAGATACAGAACTTCCAGGACCAATGTGAATAGAAAAGGTAACTGCTCTTGTTTGTGTAAATTACACTAAATATAGTAGTAACCAGGGCAAACATCTCTGCACTGAGTGGATTTCGGTGGGAGTGAGGCAGAAACAATACAGTAAGCTCCCTTCCCCCTAATTAATGGTTTGTGGTGAGGAGCGGATAAAGCAGAGAGGCTTTGGAAAGTGAAAGTCTTTTTGCACCTCACATTGTCTGTACATCTGTCTGCACAGAGGCACTTCTGAGAGTGCTCTCATCTGTCTGTCCCTGCACCCAGGCTGAACAGACATCACACATCACCTTCCTGGGGACCCTTTTTTCTAGGAAAAAACAACCTAAACAGAACACCCATCCAGTAAAAACTGCCTGCCAGTGCTGCACGGATGCAGGTGAGGCCAAGGCAGTGGTGCTCCAGGCTACAGGGAGTACCACTGGTCCAGAAAGCTGCAGCAAGGCTGCAGTGAAGACACTGCCTCTCTTTAATCCTCACTGCAGAGGAGATTTAGCATTACTGAAGTTTCAAGGAGAAGCGTCAGCTTATGCAAGCGGGAATAGGATCATTTGCCACAACAGACAGACAATAGTTTACATCAAAGATGCCACTACAGCGTCCTGCTTCTCCAGTGAAACATTTCATTTCCCCTGAAAACAAAGGAGTTCTACAGAATGCAAGATTTAAAGTTACACTTGAATTTTGCCTCAAAACAGACCTTAGTTTTGTAATCTTCCCAGAGTACCCCACCAGCTGAAGAGCCCTGCCCCACCAGTCAGACCCACACCCCTCTTTTTAAGGGACTCCAGTTACTGTGGCACCCCTTTATTTGGACAAGTAGTTCACAGAAGTAAAACACTTCAAACAAACAGACATAGATCAGCTAACATAGACCATTCTGACTTAGGCAATTTCTTCTTATTTTAAATAGAAGGCTTTTTCATTTTAAATTTATCTAGAATTTAAAAACTGTAAATTGATGACAAAAATCCCCAGTGCTCCAAATGCCAAACTTACTTGTTTTGTAATAACTACAGATTAAAGTGATGTTTCCTTGGAAATATCTTACTTTTTAAGCATACTGTTCACACTATTCTAGAAGTAGAAATAACTTACTTCTGCTTCAATTTCTGCTTGTCTCTTCTCCAGGAGTTTGGCTACAGCCATGGCCCTGTGCTTACCAGACCTTTTACAGCTGACAGCCCATTCACAAAGCAGCGTTACCACAGCTTCGTCATTTGGGGCTACCTGTTCAGTGCAAGAACAAAGACAGAAAACCATTTCACCCATACAGCCAACAGGCTTATTTCTGAGCAAACAGCTTGCAGTAACCAGTGTTCTGGGGGATGAAGACAAAAGCTGGTTTTTGTTCTTTAGTACTGACAGATGCACACATTTGCTTTATTCATAGTGTTTTCAAATGAAATATAGTCTGGAAGCCGAAGAGGGAAATCTCAGTTTTCACATTGCTGATACTCAAATCAAAATCTTCCTTTATCATAATGTTGCTTCACAAAAACAGAAAACGGTGATCTGCTTCATGAGCAAGAGAAACATGAAAAGCATACCACACAGAGCCTCTCAACCCAATTAACCACACAGTATTTACACTTTCCTTACATTAATTCTTCCAAACCTCCTTCGTCTGTTTCCAGACCATTACTTGCATCCCACCGACACATTAAGAAACAAAACAAAAACACCCTAACCTCTAAAGGCATATCTATCAGATAACTAAGGTCAAAAAACTCCCAAAAAGCTCAATTTATTTCTGACCTAACACAAGACATTTTTAAGAAACAGTATATGTCTTTAGAAAATCCGTATTTACGGAATAGCAATGGGATGTAGTATGCTTATATCTATTGAGTGTTCATCCAATCTCTGTTTCCACTAACCACACACATTTTGGAAGTATTTTTTTCTTGTGGGCTACTGAACTGGATCTGCTGAACTTCCTCACTCCTGCCCAAGCTGACTACCATCTCTGAACACTTAAACATAAGACTGACCTGCAAATTAAGCAGATGTGATTTTTTCCTCTTTCCCCAACATCAGTGGAAACTACACTTAAAGTAAACATTAGAAGGGCTAGAGTCAAGCATGGCACCCTCAGAAAACAAGTACTTTTTTTCAGAGTGATTAGGAATTACAGACCCACAAGCATGAAAGTTACTGCTTCAAAGCTATCCCAATCATCCTCCTCAAAAAATACAAAAAAACCAACAGTATGCTAAACAAGGCTGGTGTGTACGTGCACACACATCACAGAGAAGTTTCCTGTAAATACGCTTCAACGGGCGAGCAAGAGATACTAGATGACTGGGGTGGAGGGAAGACAGGAAAATGCTTTTCTCTTACCCAAATGAAGTGACACGGTAACGTCGCCACAGTTGTGGTTAGATGCAGTCAGCTAACAACAGAAGTATGGATACCATATATTTTTGAAGGCAATGCAGAATACCTAAAAGAGTCTGATCTTCACACTGACTTCTTTCCCTTTCTGCTAACAAAAGAAACCATGCCAACAAAAAACCAAGTGCTTCTGTATCTCAAGCAGGAGACACCAACTCAGAGCTCAGGCAAAGCACATCAGGCCACCCGTTCCCTGAAGCTGTGCCCGCGCTGCATCGCATCCTGCTGCATCCCAGGGATGGCAACACAGGACCTCCCTCACTCTCTTTCTTACAGGGAATGGCACCTCTCACAGAATGGCTGAGCAGCTTCTCTTCTGAAGCAAGGAGCAGGTGATGCTCCTACGACTGAATCCCTTCAGAAAAGTAGAGAAGGAAAGCCTTGAAGAGGTGAGGCAATGGGGCACTAACGCTGAAGGTCAGAGCTCACTGTGCTGGGGCAAACACAGAGAGGGAAATCCTGGCAAGAGACATTTAAAGGAAGACTTACATAGGGTACTTCTGAAGGAAAAAATGGTTATAAAGGTGTTCCTACATGCTTTTGTTCTGGCTTAAAGAAAAGGGCTTAGGTTGTTTTGGGAAATGTCAAATCGTGGAAGAAAAAAGCTGATTTTTTTGGCTGTGATTTGCCACTTGAGAGAAACAAGGGTGCTTTTCCTCCAAGGAATACGCACACTGTACAAACATTGCCAGCACGCAGACAGACACTGAGGTATACATATGCATGTGCACACGTACAAATATTTCCTTCAGACACTGCCTGAGATACTAAGCCAAGAATGTCAGCCTGTTACTCAACTGTCCTCAGAGCTACGCTCAACTATACTTAGCATTGAAAAGCAAAACCACCGAAGCCTGCAGTCGGTGAGCTAACCACTTCCACTGCTGCTGCTCCCGCTGCTCAAGGGAACAGATATTGAAGCCTTATGACAAATGTGAAAACAGCCCAAAGTAAAACTCCGGTCACCATATACATGAACACACACAAACAAAATTCAAACGAAATTTCACGTGCCCATGTTTTTGGAGTCCTAGTGAGTATTACTTGCAACTTCGTGCCTGTGCCGCTTACCTTTGACCACCACAAACACGAGACATGGCAGGGCTCAGCTTGCCTCCGCTGCTGAGCCCTCCAGTCCCTGACGGCCATCGCTCTGTTTAGTGAAATGCGAGCACTGTGCCCCAGCAAGCAAATCCACGGAACAGGTGCATCGGGGAGGTAGGTCATATGAGACTGACCTACCTCAGGGTGGGCTCCCACGTCCACCAGAGCCTGCACACCCCCAGGTTACAAAAACAAATGTTTGTGGCCTTCTGGCATCTGGCATCAGACACACTGTCTGTACTTATGGGTTGTAATTAACAGGATATCTCATTTGAATTGCACATCCAACTGTCTACAATCAAGGGCTAAGGCTTATTTACCCAAGCACATTTCTTTTCTGTTTGGTGGTTTGTTTTACAATCTTTCACAAAGTTCATTGCCAATGAGTGCAGTGGAAACTAAATAACATTGTGATCAACAGCAAATTGCACATTTAGAGTTTTAGGTATTAAGACACCAACAGTCACTGTCTTTTTTTTTTTTTTTTTTTTAAACTAAAGATTGCATAAATGACTTATTTGATAGCCCAAAGAAAAGAGAAAAACCAGGGCAAGCTGACCTTTTTCTCTTAAAGCTGGATGTTATTTCAGTTATTTCAAGAAATGCTGTGAATTCTTACTTTTGAACAGCACTTCCATGTGTAGCTCTGTATTAAAATGCTCTTAACAAAAGGGATAAATAAAGGACAGACATTTGTGCAACCCACAAGAAAGTAACATGAAATTATCCAGGACTGCACTGAGGTCTACATAAATTAACTACAGATTAATTCCTCATCTGTTCTACCTGAACTTCAGGAGATTTCACAGAATGACTGATCTGCTTCAAGCAGCTTATTTTCAAGGGACAATCTGTTTTTTTCAGGTGGGGGTGGTGGAGGTGGTGTTAAACTTAAAATTAAACAACTAGAAAGAGACAGCTCTACAGTTAAGAAAACGCAGACAGTTAATTCTGTTTCTAAACGAGTCATCTGCTAACACTGATACTTATTAGTGCAAAAGTATAAAAATAACTCCACAATTCTATGCCTATAAAAAGCAGAACTACATTTTCAGAGATGTAGAATCCAACATCACCACAAATCAAACACCTAGAAGTGATTACGCACCTTAAAAATCACAGTGTTGGTTCTGCAGTTTCACATATATGCAGAACATAACCTCTTTTGAAGGGAAAAAAGCCCAACATAAATACTTGAAACATCTAGGTGTTTATGCATCTAAGAACTTAAACCACACCACTTTTAAGTGCCTAAAAACAGTGAGCTTGGTTCTCAGGAACTGACATGTGCAGCAACTAAAAAAAAAAAGTTATCTGACTGCAGATAATTATTTGAACCCTCTGATGCAGACTTTTGTTGGGCAAGCTGGCATCACTAGAGCCATTCCCATACATTGGGCTCTTGAAACACGGGGCCCTGCAGCAGCTGACAAAATTAAAGTTGAAGTGTCTAACCATCAAATACTTTATTTTGCGTTTGACTGAAAACAACAAATACATTTGAAAGCTGTATCAAGTCCCTGCAACATAAATAATTACCCAAAACCCCTACAGTAGGTACACCTCTACAGCAGTACATGGGCAGTGGAATATTATGCTAACCAACCCACAGCTGATGTGTAGAGCCACAAACTGGAAAATGAGTTAGTCCAATGCTGGAAACTCCAGCGCTGAGTGCTCGCTGCTTTGCTGAGCGCAGACAGGGGTATGTTGCTCCTGGGAGCCAGGGCGGCAGCAGCCCGTGATGCTGATAACGCACATGGGAGAGCTCTAGCTCCCTGCCCCGCTGCAGCAGCCTGCTGCACGCTGCATGACTTCCTTCCTCCCGATGCTGTTTCATGACAGCTGTACCTCATGGTTTCCTCCCTTCTGACACCGTGTTTACTTAAACATGATAAGAATGCAATTAAGTAACACCTCTCAGAATAATCAGGTTCTGGATTTGTCTAATTTGGATCTTGTATCTGCAGATGGTCTGGCCTGGAAAAGCACAGACCACATTTTAGAGGGGCTCAAACTACTGCCTTGAAGAATAGCATTAAGATCACATTTGTACACTTAAAATTTCAGGGGCAGAAAAAACAAAAAGATCAGTCCACACGTTACTTAATGACTACATTTTGTAGGGAAGACAAGACATAAGGTGCTGGAGCACAGAACAGGCATGGGTAGGCAGGACTGCAACTCCCTCAGGCCAGGGGAAGCTCTCCCACAGACGAGACCCTTCCTCAAGATTCCCAAACCTTCCACAAGCCCTAATGAAAGAAAAACACTTCAAGGTAGCATCAAATGGGAGAGATTATCTACACCAGGTAGCATACACCTTTGAAGCAAGATTTCAAGTTTAGACAACTCACTCACAACATTTGTCATTTAGCCATGACCCAAAATAGCTGTAACCTTCTGAAAGTCACCAGTCAGACCCTTTCAGAGAAAACCAGAGGCCTCATTTCCACTAGTTTATAACTGGAGCAGAAGGTGGGTGAAGAAAAGAAGAAAAGAGTTGGTTTGTTTTTATTTACAAAAAAAGGACCACAACTAGTAACACAGGAAAGTATTAAAAGGAAAGTATTAAACGTTACTGTTCCTGATAGGTTTGGAGATAGGAAGCCAAAAGTACTATTAAACCTCTGCTTTCCACAACTCTGAGCCCTTTTCCCACTAGACCTTGCTTTTATTATTTAATTAAAATTTGCTACTAAGGAACTAGTTTGACTTTGCGCTAGCTAAGGCCACCGTTGAGGCATCTGGACTGCAGAAGTTATCTTTTCACGGCGGAGGCAGAAAGAGCAGAGCGTAATGCCCAGGAACTCAAATCACTAAGCAAAAGGAAACCCCAACCTCCTCTCACCTCACCAAAACCTCTCCAGAAAGCAGCCAGGTGTGTGACTCAGTGCTGCCGGGGAATGCCCGTGCTGTCCCGGGCTGCCATGCACACCGGGGAGCTGCCACGCAGCCCAGCCCAGCCCAGCATCCTCCCTGCACTCAGAGCCACTTACGGGAAGTCACTGTGGGTGGCCAGGCACGCCACCTCTCACCCTACCGCGCCGCACCACGCCTGCAGGCCTCAACACATTTCAAGGGAGAGAGCTGAACAGCACCTGAGAAACCTTTTCTCCCACTCCGAGACACACTGCTGCTTCTTGGGTTAACGGGGGGGGGGTGGGGGGGGTGGAGCTTGTAGCAGGTGTGCTCTTATGCCAGTCATAGATGCCTGCGGAGGATATAAATGAAATACTTTGTATGTTGTCATGGTTTAACCTCAGTCAGTCGGCAACTGAGCACCACACAGCCGCTCGCTCACTCCCTGTCCCCCCCCGTGGGATGGGGGAAAGAATTGGAAGAGTAGAAGTGAGAAAGACTTGTGGGTTGAGATAAAAACAGTTTAATAATTGAAATAAAATAATAATAATAATAATAATAATAATAATAATAATAATAATAATAATAATACACAAAGCAAGTGATGCACAATGCAATTGCTCACCACCCGCCAACCAATGCCCAGCCAGTCCCCGAGCAGCGGCCCCCCCGGCCAGCTTTCCCCAGTTTATGTACTGAGCATGACGTCACATGGTATGGAATGTCCCTCTGGCCAGTTTGGCTGTGCCCCCTCCCAGCTTCTTGTGCACCTCCAGCCTTCTGTCAGTAGAGCATGGGAAGCTGAAAAGTCCTTGACTAGTGTAAGCACTGCTTAGCAACAACTAAAACATCGGTGTGTCATCAACATTGTTCTCACCCTAAATCCAAAACACAGCACTGTACCAGCTACTAGGAAGGAAATTAACTCTATCCCCACTGAAACCAGGACAACGTACATACGCATACACAGATACCTGTGTGCCTGTGTGTGTATATGTACGTACACACATATATACACCCACAGATATATGTGTGCATGTGTGTGTATATATGTATATACATATTTATATGGCTATTCCTGTTCCTTTCAGAACAGGAAGGTATTGAAAATGTATTCAATCAAATCATTCAACAAATCTGCGCAGGTGCTTATTGCAAGTCAAGTCTGTGTCGCAGAAAGCCAGTCTGTCCTTAAATCATGAAGAAGGTTAACAAAAAAAATGACGAAAAATCCGATTGCTTCCTACTACAACAGAGTTCGGTCTCAGAACACAGAGCTGCTTCATTTCTAATGTTGTAAAATTTTATCATTTAAGAACGTTCCCTTTAAAAAAAAAAAAGCTTAGTCAGTATTTAAAGGTAGACTATCTAAATAAATTTGTAATCACATTTCCAGTTAGCATTTTCAAATTAACTCCTCAGTGAAATAAAAATTAAGATTTTAACATTAAACTCCAAATCTGCTTTCTAAGGAGACAAGAAAGGGTTTTCAGAAGCCGTATTTTTATAAAAAGAGGTAAAGAAGGGGTACAATACAGCAACGTTTATTAGTACAACCCACCTTTCTAAAGAGAATGGGTGAGAAAAGACAACAAGAGCCAGGAACAAGAGCACTATCAGATTTTTGTAGGGGAAAAAAATGGGCCTGTGCCATCCACAAATGCCTGGCTCAGAATCCCAAATCCATGCAAATTAGCTCCACTCACAGAAACAGTCAGGACAGCTCATTCCGTTTAAAAACACATCTGCATATCCGTAACAAAAGAGCTCTCAAGGTATACTACTCTCTATGGAAAAATTGTCCTCAAAAGTTTGGGTTTTTTAAATCAACTAAATGCGCTGACATTAGCAGTGCAGACTAAAACGTGGAATATGAAGAAATGCCTCTGACTGCAGCCCAAGAGGGACAAAGTCATTACAGGATGGTAGGCAAGCTCTACATACACACCGCAGCACTAACAACAGCTCAAAGACAAACCTTTTTATTGGAGTACAATTTGCATATTTCCTTTAAATTATGAGACCATGTTCAACAAAATATTAACCACTGCTTTGAAGTAAGTTGTGTGTTCTTTTTAAGGACCCCATCAGTTATTTAAGTCACAGAATAATTTTTTCGCTTCCAGAGAGATTTTGTACTTTAACTCCCTTAGACACCTAGGTGAGCAGGAATCTGATGTTGGATTTACTGAAATAATAAAGGGTGAAAATACCCACACAAACAAGCTTCAGATATCTAAGCAATTCGAACAACTGAACTAATGCTAACTGAGTTATTAAAAATATTGCAAGAGTGCTCAGAACATGCTCTATTTTCTCAGTGCTTGTGGAAATAGACTCTGATTCTGCAGGTATTTCAATCCATTTTATTCTGCTCATCTTGTCTCTCTTACCCGTCATGCATCCCAGCATACTCCGATTCAGGTCCCTTACTTAGTAACAAACTGTTAAATTGTAGCTTGCTAACTAGAAAGGCATGGTTAGACCTCCTTTCCCACAGACACAGCAGGGTTGGGTTGGGGTTTTTTTTGTTTCATTTCCAGCAAAGTGATCTCAGAAAGACAAATATTAACTCTCTGCATTTGTAACAAGCTCTATTCGTGAGAACCAAGTTCAAAACAGGACTTTTGCACTCTAAAATGAAAAACATCTCTTGGCATCATAAGAATTCAGTTGGACTTCACAGACATCATGAGAAGCAAGACCTAAATACAAGTTCAGAGACCTAAACTTTAAAAGCAATCTGAGTGCACAAATGTCCATGAAGTTTCAGGATTCTACGTAATGATTTCAAGAAATTCAATATCAGTACTTAAAAATCAAGCGTGCTCTCTTTTCATCCATTTACTACTGCATGCTAGCTAGAAAATACTAGTATGAAGTTTCACTTACTAGGTATCCCTCCCACTGCTTAGGTGTATTTCAAGCTATACTTAACCAAATTGTATTTTTCTACACTGGAGAGTGACAAGTTAAAAAGTCGCGCCAACTATTCTAAAAACAAAACAAATTAAGGGGGGGGAATCCTTTCTTAATTCCCTTCCTTAATTGTAACTGTGAAAGACTATGACAGATAATGAAATACAGGTAGACCAAAAGTTAGGTGAGAGTTGAGTGGAATAAGCCACAGAAAGATGACAGGTAAACTCAAAGACGAGTTTTCATAGACATTATGAAAAAGTCGCTATTGCATTCTCTAGCTCACTCTTTTGAGGACTCTATTTTTGTACAAATTGACTCAAGCCTTCAGAAGGAGTGATCTTTAAAAGGGGGTGGAAAGGAATCAAAGGTGTTCCAAATCTGGATGAGTGCAACACAATTTTACTCTAAGTTAAAACTGTATAGTAGCAAAACAAACTGTTTACTAGATTTATTTATTTAAAGATACCTCCACAAAAACCACCACAGTGGTAATCATTCTGTAGCTGTGCGCAAGAGATGTTTTGAGTCAAGGAAATGTCAAGATGGAGAATACCTGCGGCTATAAATACGGCCAGTAGTTTTCTCTGCAATACCATCTCAAATGAAAGTGAATTTACTACTTTATGCCATGTCATAGATTTCTAGATTTCAAGTCCTCCTACTCAGCCAAATCTACTGAGAAACTCTATGTAAGTCAGTGAAGCAGAATTTAGAAATGAGAGGTCCTTTGTATTACTGGCTGTGCACATGGTCATACTCACAAGGTAGCATCGTTCTTACCGTATGAATTGTGATATTACGTTTTTATTGGCTGTCAGACCTTCACACCAGAAGAATTCAACTACTGTTACTATCATTTGGAACTTCATGGATAAAAAGCTGAGCATCTGACAGATGTAGTAAGTGCTACTTTTTGGGTTGCACACAGAGCCTGATGGAAGCCCCGTGCCTGTAAGGAAACCTACCACACAAGAGCACCCAGGCTGTGATCCATGATTAAGGCTCAAAGCTGTTCCTATGGAATTACACAGGGACCATCGCTCTTAAGACACAGCAACAGTCAGTGAGAAACCACAACACAATTCTTAACTCCTATTTAAAGTCTGCTTAATAATGCAGCATTTAATAATGCAATCAGTGCTCCTCCATGCTAAGTCTTCTCCAAGTCACTGGAGAAGCATCGGATTCTCCTCCCAACTTCTGTGGCCTCTCTCGAGGTCAAGGATGGAGGGTTTGTTCTGGGTCTGGTCAAAACGTGGATCACATTTTCTCACACAGCTTCAGTGTGCCACCTCTGTCATATGCAACATGACACTCAAAATATGAGCTCTGTTCAATGCCTGCCATCCATCTGCCCTATTTGTCCTACGCAAACTCAACGTACGGCAGCAGCTCAGCCCCTCACTCCACGTTTTTCTCTGTTTTGCTATCTCATGTTTTGTCACCAGTGTCACCAGATCCCAGCCTTCAGCACCATTTCTCTGCATCTCCCCATGGGATGAAAAGCAACTCTTCCCCCTGCAGGGCCCAGGACACCTGGCCTTTCAGCTAACCTGTCTACACCCGCCTACCCTCCCTCATTCCAGCCCCTACCCCCGAGCCTTACTTTTGCTCTGACACTTGGAAGTCATGACTTATAAACAATTCTGAAGACATCAATAGTGTGTATAAAAGCAGCATCCTGAGCACATTTGTCTGTTTTCAGTCTCTCTCAGAACCTAAGTACTTTGTAGCAGGAGCCACCTTCCTTCCATTCCAGCATGCGCCCAGTGCTTTGGAGCACCACTCTCATATCTACTTGCACTGGCATCATTTGCAGTCTTCATGACAATGTTTTGCAATCCAGCAGTAAAAATGGACAGGAAATAGATTCCAACCATGTTCCAGTTGGGCTCACATGAAAACAGGGGTAGGAGATAGCTGTCCTTCAAAGTACATTTTGCTTTAAATAACTATGTCAGTAGGCAGACATCCTAGTGACGGGCATCTTATTTACAAAATAAAAGTCCTAACAGGCTTACATGAGTTGCCAGCTGAAAACAGAGCGTACAGGACCTCATAACTTATGGCCTTTCCTGCCAAGAAAAAACAGCCTAGGTTTATTAAGGGGGAAGGAAACAGAGACAAAAAAAAAAGACAAACAGCATTGCATGTGGCAACATCCTTGTGCACTTAACCTTGCAGCGCCGCAGCCGATGCACAGTCAGTGCAGGGAGGCACCGACATCCAGCGGCCGTCTAGGGGCTCCGCAGCCCTTCTCCATGGCGTGGGGCAGGGCTTCACCCACCACAGGCGCTCACCCACCAGCCTGCCCGGGAGATAAGCAGCTAAACACTATGCTGTTAACTCGAATGTAACTTTGGAAGTTCAAATGTCTAAATGCACAAGTACCATCAATCGGGCATTCAGCATCCCAAGGCAACCTCTTGTCTAGCTGCCAAAAGTTAAGCTCGAGCCAAGCAACAACAGTCTTGAAAACTGCGGAGGAGGTTAAGAAGCTGCAGATAATTTAAAAGTTTAATTTCATACCAGCTCCAGATCCAGTAAGGTAAGACTGAAACGTTCAAAGTTTTCTTCTCTCAGAAAGAAGTCAGCATCTTCTTTGTTTCTGCTCTCCCTACAGTCTCCTGTGACAAGTGTGCAAACATAGGCACATCGTCACTTATGTATAATAATGCTTTATTCCTACTCAGCATTCTTCATCTAATGAAAATTAGAGTAAATGAGTAAAATGTTATGCCATTAGAAGATAGGTAGCCCTGCAAATTAACTAGACAGACCTTCATAAAAGTGTTCGGTACCCAGAACTGGGGACCACTTCTTTAAGAGAGCCGGTTAGGGGCCAAAACACGCATTTTTTCAAGGCAACCGAACCTCAAGTCATGAAGTACCATAAAACAAAGGCAGTAATAGCAGACAACCTACAATAAGAACAAAATAATTACCTTACTTTCAGAAGTCTCCCTACCAACACTGCCTTTTGAAACACAAAGAAATGGTTTGTTTGTACAACTGTAGCTGAAGTCAGAAAAACTTTTTGGAATACAGAAAAAAATACAGAAAAGGAAAAAAAAGATACAGATACAACTGCTGAAGGGCAACAGCACAGAACCACATCATCTGACCCCAAAAGCAGATGAAAACAAAAAGCCAGCACTCAAACAATAAAGCATATCACACCCTACCCATTTTAAAAATACAAAAAAACTTGTGTGTTGAACTCCTGATTTCATCCAAGTGTTAGGGTTAAGAACTTTCAACAACTTCATCTGGCTGCTATAACAGCTCTCCTTCCTCTATTTCTCTCTTATTACCATAATGGTGTATTTGAAATACAAAGACAGCTCTGGCAAGCATTTTACTCTTACCTACTGGTTCTCAGCTTCACATACAGAGTTTGTTGGCAGGTATATCTCTCTGGAAATACTTCCAGAGATGTCATCCCCCCAACACTATATTCTTCTTGTTTATTGCAAAGTCATTAAAATGCTGATTCACAATTATTATGCAGTATTTCTGTGCAATAGAGGGTCTTGAATTATGACCATTGTTGTGGTTTAACCCGGCAGGCAGCTAAACACCACACAGCCGTTGGCTCACTCCCCACCCCCTGCAGTGGGATGGGGGAGAGAATCAGAAAAAAAAAAAAGGAAAATTTGTGGGTTGAGATAAAGACAGTTTAATAGGACAGAAAAGGAAGGGAAAATAATAATAATGATAATGATAAAAGAATATACAAAATAAGTGATGCACAATACAATTGCTCACCACCTGCCGACCAATGCCCAGCCCATTCCCAAGCAGCGGTCACCGCCCCCCGGCCAACTCCCCTCAGTTTATGTACTGAGCATGACATCATATGGTATGGAATATCCCTTTGGCCAGTTTGGGTCAGCTGTCCTGGCTGGGCCCCCTCCCAGCTTCTTGCTGGTACGGCATGAGAAGCTGAAAAGTCCTTGACTAGTGTAAGCACTGCTTAGCAACAACTAAAACATCGGTGTGTTATCAACATTATTCTCATACTAAATCCAAAACACAGCTCTATACCAGCTACTAGGAAGATAAAGTAGGAAGTACTTTATACTTCCTAGTATCTTCCAGCTACTAGGAAGATACTAGGAGAAAAAACTCTATCCCAGCCAAAACCAGGACAACCTGAGAACCTACAACCTGAGAACATACAGTCATGAACAAAAGACAGGTGTATTCAAAAAACAAGCCATTTTGCATAAAAGTTTTTAAAACATTAACATGAACACCTATGACAGATTCACTAATATTTTCCACTTTAAAATTTTACTTCAACAGTATATTATTAAAGCTGCTTATTTCTTCTTTTCCTCAAACACTTTTTCCAAGGAAACTCAAGAGTTTGACATTATACATAAGCCCAGTGACATTATCATCTGCACTGCACAAAAGAAAGAAAGAAAAAAAAGAGTAAAACATTAACGATTTCTGATAAAGTTTTTCATGATCTCTGAAAATGGTTCTAGGAGCACAGGTAAAAATATCAAAAAACGTAAGAGCATATAGTTTTAGAATATTTTACTACACTTAATAACCTATTAATTTACTACTTTCTACAATAGATGTAAAAGTTGTTATCAAACAATAATCCAGAATTTTACTTGGCAGCACCCAAAAAACAAACCACAAAACCTTGATAGATCATTCCTCCAAATGAGGTTTACAGTACATCGAACTGAAGAATTCAATCACAACAGCAGAGCTGTTTTCTCCTAATAAACCAATTGTCAAGTAGTAAAGTAAAAAATACACCAAGAAAACACGAAGCTTTTGTATCAAATATACACATACACACAATTCTCATAAGTAAAAATAAAATCCATTGTCTACAGATTTTGAAGTGAGAGGAGAATGTAGCCATTACCTCTTGGTTATCTTTATTCTGATTTGCCCAGAAAATCTTATGATAAAGTGTCTCCATTGAATTGCTGGAATCTGATCTGTCAAAACAATGCCGATCCAACACTTCTAAGGTGTGCAAAACTCGGCTGATGGTCACCCCTAGAGATGGGAGTTAGAGAGGAGGTGGGGGGGGGAGGAAAAAAAAGATTTACACAGGAAGTCACTGCATTACATCCATCTGTCAAATCTATTACTAGAATTAATCATGGTGCAAAAGGATTATACTCAAAGAAGAAGAACAGATGTAAACCCTAGAGCTCCCAACGTTTGTTTCATTTTGAGTTGTCTTACCTGCAGTTGATTCTTGGCACTTGTCAAAAGACCACCGCACCTCCACAGCACGACCTCTTTGTTTTATCTGCTGTTCTACTTCATAAATCTTTGCCCGAACCTGTAAAAAAATAGTTGCTAATTAGCTAGTAGTGGAAAGTCTCAATTTTCATTTCAAGCTTGTGACAGCTTTCTCAGCAGGAGCAAGGTACCCTATAGTGTTCCACAACACTCCCTACATTTGGGAACAACAAACTGAAGTACGTTCTGTTCAAATGTTTTTGTCTGTTACGAATCATCTTGTACAATAAAATATCTTTTCCTTACATTCAACCCAGCAAAAGTTAACTTTCAGCGTGTCTGAAAAGTCGCATCTCACAATACAGTACACCAAGCTTCCTCTTATTTGCCATTTTACATCTTAAAGTAATTTCAGTTTAATAACAGAAAACATCTGAACATAAGTAAAATTCATGATATTTTCACAAAATCAGTACCTGAATGAAGTACAAAGTAAGGTCATAAAAAACTAGCACAACACTAGTCTTGAAACTAGACCTACAGAAATATCTAAACTTGGCTGTAGTCCTAATGATCACAAATCATTATTTAGGATATAAAACAGATTTTAATAATCTGACAATGAAAAAAGCTTACCTGCTGATTAAATGCTGAATTTCCACCTGGCATAGGTAAACTAGATGGAGCAACTTGAAGTAAATCCAGAGGTGAGCCTGGATTAACGTTCTTATTTTCATTTGTGGAATAATTCCACACCAAGGCACTTGGGCAACAAAGAGTTACAGTCTGCAAGCAATAGTACAAAACAGATGTAATTTCTTTTTCTAAACATGTGTGATAGACAATACCAACAATAAGAGTCCATGAGACTAGAATCACTTTTGGTCTAACTACTACAGTGAAAGAAACAAAAAGACAGGCCTATGCACAATTACTTTAAAACATCCATTTTAGGAAATTCAACTACTGTATTATTTTCCTTCTCCATTATTAAAAAAATTATTTAAGTATATATGTGTTCAATTCCCATTTGTATTGCTTTCATAACGCCGTCAAAGAACATCACCAAAGGTTAATTTCAGTCAGATCCTTTCTGTGAAATGTGAATGGGCTTTAGAAAAAAGAAGTCATTTTGGTGTTCAGCTTACAGAAAGAAGCTACATGTGAAAAATTAAAATTTAAGAAATTAATTAAAATCAACTCTTCTGTCAAGATTTTAAAGCACAAAAGAGTCATTGAAATGCACCATGAACTTAAGATTTACTTCAAAAGAAAGATTTTGCATTGACAGGCTTCAAAACAGTCATTTTACAACGGCTTGTCAGCAGGTACCGATTACCCTGTAGCATCTGGTATTGTACAGAGCAAAAGCAGAATGCTTTGGTGTTTGGGGGTCAGACCTTAAATATCATCTAAAATGATGGAAGTTGATTCATCTTATAGATGTTTATTTTTGAGACTGCTGGATTACTTCTTGGGAAGCTCCCCCAGTCCAGATCTGGATTACAAAGCAGCACCTTAGCAAAAACATTGCCTAGAGACAAGCTCCTCTGAAAAGATAGAGAGCTTGTCTGAACCCAGGCTGTCCTCTGGACCCGCTTGGTAGCACAAGAAAAAGGGGTAGAAAAACAAGCAGAGAAAACACACACACATACACAAACCCAAATAGTACAGGAAGAGCAGAAAGATTACCAGCTGTGTTGCTAGTAGAGAAAAGCTGCAAAGCTGCCAGAGTACACAAGCATACCCCAGCAGCCCAGGATGGAGACAAACGCTGACGTTCCCAGGACAGATCCATGTTCAAGAGGAAAAAAGTCACAGCATGCTGAGAGCCAGATGGGATCTAACTTCCTGACACACGCACCCTCAGCAGAAAGAGGGATGTGGATACTCTCCCACTTTCTTTCCTCAGATAGCACCAACTGAGCCTTCCCCATGTACAACCCGGCCTGCCTCCAGGCTCTGGACTTCCCACACTGCGATGACTGTGGGAAAGCAGCAGCCCTCGGAGAGGGAGCTGCGTACCACAAGAAAGTGCTCTTTTACTGTGGGAGTGGGCCAGCACTGGAACAGGCTGCCCAGAGAGGTGGTGGAGATGTTAAAGATCCAGCTGGACATGGTCCTGGGGAACCTGCTCTAGTTGACCCTGTCTGAGTGGGGCGGGGGGGTAGACGACATCATCTGAAGAGGTCCTGGCCAACCTCACCTATTCTGTGATTTTGTGATCCCGCCAGAATCAGCATACTCCTGGTACCATCACCAGGACATCTCTGTGCAACCCCCAGAGACAGACAACTGAACAGACAACAGCGGGGGGATTTGAGGAAGTCTCACCAG
Source organism: Aptenodytes patagonicus (assembly GCF_965638725.1). Taxonomy (NCBI): domain Eukaryota; kingdom Metazoa; phylum Chordata; class Aves; order Sphenisciformes; family Spheniscidae; genus Aptenodytes; species Aptenodytes patagonicus. Next base: position 24,400,314 of record NC_134954.1, read on the forward strand.
GTCAGCACTCAGGAAGGCAAACAACCGCAGCTCATCATACAAGTCCTTTTTTAGAAAATAATTACTCTCTTGACAATTCTGCTATTGCCGAGCAACAAGCGCAAGTGAATAGTCTCTTCTGTTCCACAGTTTTTAAAACTGTTGGTAAGGCAACATAAACTGCTCATAATTCTGACAAAACCAAAATGAAGCAGCCTGCAGTGGCACCAAGCATTGGTGACAAGCTGGAAGCAGCAAGGAAATCCTCAAAGGTTAGAGCTTGCAGGAGTCAGTATGGTGCTGTCTTCTGTCCAGCCACACTCAGCAGAAAGTGGGGGTCTGGCAGAACTGCGCAGGTTCACTGGTGATGAGAACGTGATGAGATTTGCAGAGCATTACTGCAACCAGAACCACTCCATCACAGAGGGAAGGCTTGGTCAACACTGGCAGCAGAGTCACTCCTTCCCAAAGCAGAGGTGCAGACAGACACATGGGCAGCACAAGCTTCTCCAGGTGGTTCCACCATCGTGCCTCAGCCAGTGTGGAGAATCCACCCTCACGCTCCCCCCAGACCCACTCAGTCCTCACCCTTTAATGGATGCAGGTACATTTCAAACCACGACTAGCACACCTTGTCACACTCAAAAGACACTCTGTTTTCCAATAAACTGAATGGTTATAGCCTTGAAAACAAAGAGCAACAGAAGACTGGCCTACCTGCAGCATACAACTAAGTCCATACACCAGTGGACGGTGTTGAGGGCAGGAGAGGAAATCTGAGCAAGCCAGCTGTACGGGGCTCACCACGGGACCAGGGGCAGTCGGACTTGGGGCTGCCAGAGGAGGGTTACTCGCTCCAATAATCATATGAGGAGAGTGTGCAGCTACAAGGTTAGGACCATCACTTAGCAATAAAGATAGGCGTCTGGCACAAAAATAAGCAAGGCGACGGGATAGATAAGCTGACTGAACAAATTCTTCCGAATACTGAAATTTAAAAAAAATGCATAGTTTACTACACAGTCTACTCCATGTATTAATTTTCTTTAACAATCTAACATTAGACATGCATAAACTAGAAGGGATCACCTCAAATATTTAAGAGCCCAGAAGTTAAAAAAGAAAAGAGCAGCTCAAATGCAAATCTATACTTCTGTCTCTTAAAAATTTCATCTGCCCTCCAGGACCAGTTACAGTAAGAGAATCCTTCTACCAATTAAAGTTAAGGATTATAAAGCATGAACATTTTAAAGGTGTTTATAAATTTCAAACATGCACCGTGCAATACATTCCCCTAAATGTCCTAAGTAAAAATGTTTATATAGATTTTACCACCGCAAATATTAAAATCATTTAACATGTATGAATCACACTTATATTGATTTTGGCTTTAAAACATGCATGTACCTGCAACATTAGCGGCAACAACAGCTTAAGAAGATCATCATCAGTGGGTCTGATTTTTTCCAAAACATCCAGTATCCATGTTAAATACTCGTGCCTCTCAAGCATTCCTTCCTTAAAGGATTTAAAATAATACATCACTACTATGGGAGCACTAAACAAGAAGGTGTGTAATTGCAAGTTTTATCTCATTTCTGGTTTAGCTCTCATTACCCATGGCAGCACAGAGCTACCAATACACTCAACCACCACTACACATGCAGGAACCAGCCACCATCATGGCAGCCCTATGGATAGGGAAGCAATTGCGTACAGCACCAATGATCTCTGCGGTTGGGATTCAGCAGGCTGCCTGATTTACTGCTGACAGACAGACTCCCTCCCAGCAACTCTTCTGCTATTTCTATCCTCGGGTAGAAATAACCAGAGTTATTCTGTGCTAGAACCGTGTGGAACCGAACAGCCAGGCCACCACTTGAACACCCAAGGCTTCATGTGCCACAGCAGCCTCAGCCTGATCCACAATCATTAAAAACACTCTTAAAAGATGGGATAATATAGAAGAGATGGAATAATTGAGTACATTGCTGCAATCGCAATCAAGCACACTAAGCAAATCAAAGCTTTTTCAGCTAGCAAATCTTTAAAATGAATTAGCATTTACAATTTATGCAAGTCTTATGACAAAAGCTTCCAGTAAGTTCTAAAATTGTACCTTCCAAGAATGGTAACCTCAAAAAAAAAAATCCATGCACTACTTAAAGCATTACCTGAAACATATAAAATGACAATTTTTCATTATAGTCCCACTGCTTCAGGGCTTGTTCCATCTCTTGAGGCATCCCTACAGAGCTGTTGCCTTGACTGGAAGTCACATGATAAAACTCCGCAACCTTTGCCAGCTGCTCTCGAAGGTATCTGGTTATAATTTGAGTCCATTCTACAAAATAAGTTTACAATTAGAATACTTCAGGTGACAAAAGGTTTCTTTCACATTGAGAATTGAAACAAACTTATACTGCCTTTGTCATTAAAAATATTCCTCCAAAACATTAACCCACAGTTGCATAATGCAGCACCTATTGTGAATTAATGGGCTTCTTACATGCCTCTCCTGTGCATTGGTCTCAAAGCACACATACTGTCAAGTGTGCAAGTAGCCTGCTAGCTTAGCATGATGTAAAAAGCACTGACACAAGGTATGTCTTTAGGGAACCACCTGTCTCTTTCATCAGATTTCAGCGTTCAGCCACAAAACAGCCTTGAAATAGATAAAATAAATATACTTCATTACTTCCTTCCATCTGCACCTTTACTCCCCTCTTCCTTCCCCCGTCCAAATATAGCCAACATAAAACTGAACGGGACTTTGCACAAGCAATGGTATATGAAACTGTTCTTTCTATAATCACTCTGAAACAGACAACTCCTCCAGATTTTTAGTCTGATGAGAATGCAAAAGCTCAGGAGCAGTTTCTTACATCAGAGTGACCAGCACAATGCAGAGATCTGCCAGAAAGACTGGCTATCTTTCCTTTGTCCTAGATAAGTCAGCAGGTGCTGTTTAGCAAATACACAAACCTACTAAAAATTACCAGTTTTTCTCTCTGCTTCAGCAGTGATTCTGTATTTAGTATAACTTGGAGAAATTAGTGAACAAGAGTAAACTTGCTTGGTCATATACATAAAGCTTTGGGAAAAGAGGAATTGTAAGGAAGGCATTCTCTTAACAGTAACAGTTCTCTTAACAGTAACTGGAACAACCAAGGATATTTGTTAGTATCTCAGAGACAAACATTTCAAGTGCTGGGTCCTGCACTTCGGCCACAACAACCCCATGCAGCGCTACAGGCTTGGGGAAGAGTGGCTGGAAAGCTGCCCGGCAGAGAAGGTCCTGGGGGTGTTGGTCAACAGCCAGCTGAACATAGCCGGCAGTGTGCCCAGGTGGCCAAGAAGGCCAATGGCATCCTGGCCTGTATCAGAAATAGTGTGGCCAGCAGGAGTAGGGAAGTGATCGTGCCCCTGTACTCGGCACTGGTGAGGCCGCACCTCGAATACTGTGTTCAGTTTTGGGCCCCTCACTACAAGAAGGACGTCGAGGTGCTGGAGCGTGTCCAGAGAAGGGCAACGAGGCTGGTGAGGGGTCTGGAGAACAAGTCTTATGAGGAGCGGCTGAGGGAACTGGGGTTGTTTAGCCTGGAGAAAAGGAGGCTGAGGGGAGACCTCATCGCTCTCTACAACTACCTGAAAGGAGGTTGTAGCGAGGTGGGTGTCGGTCTCTTCTCCCAAGTAACAAGCGATAGGATGAGAGGAAATGGCCTCAAGTTGCGCCAGGGGAGGTTTAGATTGGATGTAAGGAAAAATGTCTTTACTGAAAGAGTGGTGAAACATTGGAACAGGCTGCCCAGGGAAGTGGTTGAGTCCCCATCCCTGGAGGTATTTAAAAGACGTGTAGATGAGGCACTTAGGGACATGGTTTAGTGGGCATGGTGGTGTTGGGTTGACGGTTGGACTCGATGATCTTAGAGGTCTTTTCCAACCTCAATGATTCTATGATTCTATGATTCTATGATCTGACAGAGCTGTATTTAATCATGCATGTACTTAATATGCTGTATTTAATCAGCATGCAGCATATTTTAGAAGAGCACACTCTTTTATGAATACATAATGCAGTTGCTTTGACAACCTAAGCCTGTTTACTGTCAAGAGTTACAGGAACTACCACTCTCACACACAACTATTTTTGTTGTTTACTACCCACCTCAGACTTCAGCTAGCGCGTTCATTCTTTTTTCCCTTTGCATTTGTAATTGGCAGTTCTATCAACATATACAGACTATATGTTGAATGCTTTTCTATCCAAATCCACCGAAATTTCTGTAGGAAGCTAGTGGGTTTTAGTGTTTTCATAGAGCAGTTTAACTACATTCACTTCAAACATTCGCTCACTTTTGGAAAAACAATTCCAAATCCACTACTTCAAACTTATTTCATGTGACAGTATGAAAGAATAATTTTCCCAAAGCAATTACCAGTATCTCTGTGCCACTGAGTTAGAAACAATGCAACTGCCTTTCTGTTACCTGAGGCACAGATATAAAACATTTTGGGAACTGCCAAAGGCTGCTCAGTGACACGCAGCAAACTACTTCCCAAAAAGCTCTCAACCACCTTTGCAAAACAGGGAATTTGGACAGAGGACGTAACCTTCAGTAACCTACCTCAGAATACTCGCTGATAAAAGTCACGGGCACCTCAGCCCACAGACACTCCTACTGACTTCATTCATCCTTGCTGTGAAGCAGATGCCACCATGATGCCAGCCCAAAGCAGAGCCAAACGAGGAGTACCTCTCTACCCCACCAGGGCACACTACCACCTTGTACCTTCCCAGTAAAAATAAATTCCTTTTATTTTAAAGAGCTACTACTCCCAGCCAGAGCAAACTAGGTCTAGATCAATTTATTACACCAGAGTGGACAACCTTAGCTTTCCTCACCTCCTCCTTACTCCCCTTTCTCCCCGACTCCCAGACAACCAAGAAAGAGGGTGTTTGTTTTAACTACATGCTAATGAGTACATGTCCCAAGAAAAGGAACAGCCCCCAGCATCACCATTTCAGTTCCCCTAGGAAAGCCACAGATGCTCTCTTATCACTAGCAGAGCTACTCATGACAGATTAGGAAAGCAATCAGCCTGCTCTCACTGCCTGCTCCAAGCCTTCTGCTAGGGTCTACCCCAAAAAACGCTTACATCATTCAAGAGAAAAGGGAAGACAACCCGAGAGGTTGGAGAGAGGGGCTGTTTCAGCATCCCTTGGCGCAAAGGACAGAAGGGGAATGTGAGAGAAGGAAAGAGCGAGTCACCCAGCCCCACTTGGCAGTGCCAAAACAGCTCAAAGGAGCCTGAACCCATCCCGTGTCAGAAAAGGAGTGGGGAACTGTGCTAATCTCCCACCAAAACAGCACTGACCTTACTACAGAGAAGCTAACCCCAGCACAGCAGCCTCCCAGAGTTTATACAACAACGGAGGCAACAACTTGACTCTTTTCCTTCTTGCCAGTCACACGCGCTGCCTCCCCCTTGCTCTCTGTCTCTAAAAATCAGACTGATTTTTAAAAATATTTTTAAAACTATCACCAAAGAACAAACATAGGTTGTTTGCTAGAAAATAGAAAATATACTTTGGGGGCTTTAACTAGGAACTCGGAGTGAAAACTAGTGTTATGAGCCTACAAATAATAATTAAAGAAAAAAAAAAACCACAAAGCAAAGTTTGAAAGAAACAACAGAATGAGTTGGCAGGAAGAAGTAGACATTTCTCACAGCAGTACAGAGATGCTGCTAAACAGCAATGAAATTGTCTGTTCTGAGCAGTTATTTTGAGGACAAGGAAGGAAAATGTTCATTCTAGACAGTAGAATAGCTGTAGGTAGCATACGTAAATTGAGAGAATAAAACTACAACTTTGATAATAGTTAAAGTACCTTTGAACACCTTAAAGGTGTTCACTGCTTGGCCCACTGGCTTGGTGCCAGACAGCATCATTTAAGGTTAGTACTTGAAATAAATACATTGCCACCTATGTTCTAATAAGTAAGCTTTGAAATTCACATTTCATTCCAGGCTTTCTAAATTAGCAGTTCTGTTCATTCCCTGGTAACATTTATCTTAGCACAGCCTTTGCCACTCCTTCCAACCCCACAGAGACCAATGTCGGTGGTGAAGATGCAGCACAGTCAACTCCTCAGATGCTGCACCTGGAGATCTACGGAGGAATCAGCTGGGAGGAGAAGCAGCCAACAGGGCAGTATTTATGCTGCATGGCTCTTTGTACTCTTTGACACACATTTCTAAGCGAAATTGATTTAAAAGAATTTTTATTCCCCTTCCTGCTACGAAGATTCCTCTCTGGACACCTAGTAACACCAAAGTCACAAACAAGAGGAGCAGGCCCCTTCAGCTATTATTATGCACTTAGACATTAGAGATGTTTGTTTACCAATATTTGGGTCAGTGGCCTGGCGTTTCTTGATTTTAGCTTCAGAAATAGCAGCGTAGTAGGCACATGTCATTTTGATCAGCCATGCCGCTCGCAGCAGTGGCACAGAATATTTTGCTAAGTAAGCAAAAACATCTTCTTTTTTACTGAGAATAGGAACCTGAAATGAAACAGGAAGCAAGTTATAGCACACAGTCCAAACAGCAGCTGGCACCTGCAGGTTAGCCCAGGCCTCTTCTGCTCAACCCTGCACTACCTGGAGAATGGCAGACCTCTTCACCAACCTAGGAACCCACTACACCAACACGTATTGTCTAGACACACAGAAACAGAGACTTGACAAAAGAGAGATACTGCCCCACACTTCCCCCAGGTGTCACTGGGAGCATCCTTCCCCCGCTCAGAGATGCCTGCAGGGCCACTAGCAAACCTCTCGACACAGCCAAAGGCATCTAAAGTGCAGAAAGAGTCCTGCAAGCTGATCCTCAGAACCTCTGGAAAATGGAAATAGATGAATTGGGTAAGGGCTCAATTACACAGATGCTGCCATTTTCATGGGTGCCCCTGGTTCAGAGGAGTCCATAATAACCAGGGCAACACAGCCTGGCCAGCTAATACTGCCTGCACTGGCCACGCACGCAACGGGACTGGTCCCACAAGACTTCCAGGTGAAGTGTCACTCTATTCTGTCACAGCAATCCTTACATCTTTCTGTATAAAGGTAGAATAATTTTAAAATGCATTTTTAAAGCAACATATATGAGAACAAGACATTTCACATCCAGTGGAGACAGAAGGGAGTGGAGGCACAAATGCTACACTTACTATGCCCTACCAAAAAATCCTCATTAGTCTTCAAGCATACTCGACCTTTCTAACAGAGTACCTGGAGAACAGAGGTGCATCAATGCTTAAGAGAGCAGCAAACAAAGCACTAACCCTCTTCTGCAACGCTCTCCAGTGGTCAGTCAGGGACTGTGCAGAATCAGTTTCGCAGTGTTCTTAACATGCTTATTTACTGTTATCAGCAGGTTTATATATCTGGTTATTTAAACCAAAACTTAAATAATGAAAGAAATCTCTTTAGCACTTCTATTCACAAAGTTATCCTCTCAGAAAGTTAGGGGGAAACTTAAGTTGGTGGCATGCTTGCCACAGCAAAGCTCTTGTTTTTCTGGTGCCAAAGCAGCACACATTCTTCACCAACTGCATGGCAACAGACCAAAAACTGGTGAAACTTGTACCTTCTGTTATTTTGGTCCATTTATGCTCAATATTCTCGGAATAAGAGTTCCTTACTGCAGTTTAATTTATACTCAGAATAACTCCCAGATACTGTAAGATTAGCTGCTTGTACACAGAGCTTCAGGAAAGAAAGGCACGAATAACAGCACCTTTGTTACTGTGTTCTAGACACCACCTTGGATGAGTTTTAATGACCACTTCAAATTTATCTTGTACTGCTGTTCTTAACAGCATGCAGTATCCAAAAAGATAGCTCAAATTTGCCTTTTCCAGTTATACAGACTGCTACAAAGCAGCAAGAATTCTTCTCCTTATTTGGAAACTTAAACAAGAATGCAACTAATAAGACTTAGCAAAGATTCTTAATACAAATACACATTTAAATGTGAAGAGCATGCAAAGGGGTTGGAGTTAGCAAGCAGGTTCTTTTAAGAATGCATCAGCTTCCTAGACGATTATTTCCCTGCCAGACATGAGAATTTCTGTAAACTGTTCCTCTGCTTGAGAAAGAGACTGTTGAAGTGAAGCATACAGGCAAAGAATCTGGATGTCAGTAAGGTAAACGTGCCTGAGCTAAAATATAGTTATTCAAAGGAACTTTTTACCAGCTAGATCAGAAGTTCCCCTTTGCCCAGGCACCCTTCTTGCAGAGAGGGAACATGCTCAGAGCAGCAGCTGCCTCCAGCACCACTCCACATCCAGCACGTTCAGAAATATTGCCCTATTCTTATAGCCCAATTCAGTACAATCCAATATGCAAGAAATAGAGGAAGGAGTATTTTGATACCTTTTTTGCTAAAAGAGTCAGTGGTTTACTTCCTGCTAAATCTGTGAACCAGTTGTGAATTGCACTCTGAGACCGAGCAGTAACCAGCCAGTAGTTGTCTTTGGCATTTACTTGTGGTTTCTTCTTTCCTGTGTCCTGGAAAGTGTTAAGTTTTAGCTTTTCCGCTAATATGCTGCTAAAGTAAGCGCCAATCTGGTGGGGAAAAAAAGCAAAACATATATGACAACCCAGTAAGCAAGCATCTATCGTACATTAATGCACAAAGGATTTCCATCTGAATACACAGTAATCACTCTAGTCCAGGCTATCAATCTATTAAGATTACGCTGTAACTCCCTGCAGCTAGGCGATGGGGATTCATGATATTAAGCACCGTTGCAACACTTCTGCATTATCATTATAAAAGCTGCGGGCCAGCAAAACCAAGCCAAAGATGACCAGGCCTCAGAGATACTAAAGGTGCAGCTGCCATCTATGACAGGTCACTGTGAATGCCCAGAGCCACATCCCTCCAACAGATGAGTCTCTCAGATTTAGGCCCCGATTCAGTGTATTCTAAGAGTGTCTCGGAACATTCCTCCCCTTCTACACTTTACTATACCATAAAGTGTGTAAATACACGCTTTACACTTCTATTTAGAACAAACTGCACTGTCACAAGAACCACATTCATTGTCTTTCCATCATCAGTTACAGCAGGCAAAACTTCAAAGATTCGGATAAGCTAGGAAGTGTTCTGACTTTTATTCAAAACACCTCCACTACCACTCAATACCTCCAGAATGAAAAGCTTTGTAAGATTTGCTTCCCCAGTACTTTCAATGCCAAAACAGCAGAAAAAAGCCCAGTAGAGGTTTTACTTCCCATGTAAGCTTATTTACTTTTCAAAATTACTATAATAGAAATTAATTTTTAGGCCTGTCAGTAAGAATAAAATGTTTGATTTTCTAATGAATATATTCATAGTTGGGTAATTTTAAAATCTATGAAAAGGTTTTAGGAGATACTGAACTTATTTTGGTAATTCTACACTTAAATCTTCCAAATAACTATAAGCACTTCCTTGTGAATTTCTGTTTTACTTTTCAAACAGTTATGTCCAATAGTCAAAACATGAATAATTAAAATATAAGACAGAAAATGCCTGCAGGTAGCAATTCTAGAAAACAAAATCAGAAGAATGTAACAGGAAAACCTTTAACATTTCAACAAGAGCAACCCTGTCATTTCCTTGTATCTCTTCTCCTGCTACAATAAAAGAGCGTCACTGTATAAGTAAATTCACATTTTCCAATAAGCCATAAAAAGTTATATATTTTAAAAGTCAAACAGCAGAAAATTACTTTGTCTGAAAACATTTTTATAAGCTTCTTGATAACATTCTCTTTCAAAACCATTTCTTCCTGCTTTCCCGAGGCGGGGGGGGGGGGGGGAAGTACATGAATCTGGACAGATCCCGCAAAAAAATACAGGATGGTTTTTTTTCTAAAAAGCTATTGTTTTCAATTTGTAGGATAGTAACTAACATTTTAGTGATTTTTATTGCTCTTTTGTATCTCACACTTCTTTGACTCTCAAAAAAACCACAGGAGAGCTAAGTTAAATTTCACTAAACAATCCAAGAATACATTTCCAAGAGACCTGGACCACAGTGACCAGTTTCTCCTGGAAGAAAACAGCCTGATGAAACAGATACAAGACCAAAGCAAGTTAAAGACGTGTAAACACTAGGAACTTTCAGGGAAGGAGTCACTACTGTCTTCGTAAGTAAAGCAAATAAAAGAACAGGAGCAAAAATTAATGTCTCTTCTACAATGAAGCGTGCTAGTTACGTTTTGTTCTTGGCATCCATGTTTTCCTCTGAAGGCTGATAACACTAGGTAGCAGAAACACAGCTCAGTATTCTTATACTAGTTCTGTAATTAACTTCAATATGAAAACTTCCAACGAGAAAGCAAAGCAGTCAAGAACCAAGTACAACCACTGCCAGCTTGGTTCCAATTTCAATGAGTATACTCAGACCGAAAAGCCCTGTCTTACCTTTGAGGCATTAATGACAATATTTCTAGCAGATCCATGCTCATCTCCAGAGAAGGCAGGTTGATTACTGAAGCCTTGCTTTACATTCACTGCAGTAAGTTCATCCTGCAAAGAGTGTTTTAAGGGCAAAAAATGAAATGACAATTTAAGAAGTCACATCATTCTGAGAAGCATGTTTTTATAAAGAAAATTTATGTATTTGCTAGCGTGTCACACTCTGCATTCACCTGAACCCTCAAAGCACTTTGCACATTCGTGGGATTTCAGTGAAGGGGAACACAATGCCACTCCTACCCTCCAGTCCCCATTAAGTGTTTGCCTTACTACAGACTTCAAGGCCGTAACTTGATAAGGATGCCACTTGTTTTGCTGAAAGAGGACTGCTGCCCATGAGAAAGGCAGCAGGAAACAAGACCTTGGCAGCCTTCGTAAAACCTGGAGCGCTGCCCAGCACCCAGCCCTAAATCTTCCTCATGAAAGTGGTGCCAGTCACCAGCCATCCTGACCAGCGGAGGGAGAGCAGCACATCCTCCTCTCCTTGAGATACACTGGGATCGCTGGAACCAGCTGCATCGCTCCACCACAGAACGCTGCTGCACACCCCTCGTTACCACCAGGACCCTACATGTCCCTTTCCCCAGCACAAAAAAAGTTTCTGCATCGTTGTTTTGTTGAAGTTTAAAATGTTACTATTTCAGTTTGCAGCCTCACAACCACCATTTGAGAATCTCTACCAAAATAAGAAACAGACCACCTCTAGCAGAAACAATTTCAAGTAAACATCTGTCCCTGTTCCCGCTTCTTCTGGAGTTACTTTCACAGTGGAAGTATTACTAGTCTCCTGCTACACTATTAACACACCTTCATTTTGCTCCGTATCGGTATTTAAGCAGGCTTAGCTGGATCATATTCGCAGCAAGAACACAGAACAGACAGAAGTGGGGTCAGTAGCATTAGGTGCACACACATACCCCAAGGCTTCATACATGCAGAATGTAACTTCCTAAGCAAGCCCCATCCTTCCCTATCTTCACCAAAGTTAACATTTTTCCACGGAGGCTGTGCAGTTTATTCACTTATTCAGGACCACACGCCTGTCAGACCGAGGTTTACCTACACCAGATGAATGGGAACTTGGCTTGTTTGTTTTTCTTGATCTCCCTCTGAAGAGAAGGCACAGATCTCCCCCAACGAATCAGTTACTTGCCACCAAAGGTACTCTACAGAAGCTCAAGTGGTCCACGGACCACTGGCAGTGGGTGAGATGCTGGAACAATCCCCAAGATGACTGTGAAATAACCTATGAAAACAAAGACCGACCACCGTGCAACCAAGCAAATAAAATAGGAGAAAATACAGTTAAAAATGTCATCATTTTGCTAGAAGATTTTATTACTAGTTTTGGGCAACATGTCTCCCCAAAAACAGAAACCCAGAAGCTTCCATTCAGTTTATTCTCTGACGCTTTGCAACGCATTTTGCTTTTCAGTATTTTCACAAAGTTTGGAAGCAACACAGAAGACAGTAATGTATTTAGAAGAAATCTAAGCTCTCTAGGGTTTATGAAGTTAGCAAGCTTCATCTGAATTTTAAATGAAATCAACAAGAAGTGCTGGAACACTCCTCCACCCACACTATCCCCAAGATAGCCTTGAAAACACAGATAAAGGCAGAGATGAAAGTGATCAAAGATATTATAAGCAAATAAATAAAAGGTAAATGACAAACAGATGGAGATATATGTTACTATTAGTGCTATTTCTACAAATGACCCCAGTTCTGTTATCTTTAAACTTTTCCTCTTTTGAAAAAAGCTGTCTAGATATCATTATGCTGAAAATAACTAAGAACCGTATGTTGTACTGCTATATCTACCACTACTGTAGGAACAAGCTGTGGATGGACTGACAACACAAACACATCAGTGTTTTGGTTTTGTCTGGCTCAGATTATTAGCTCAGATTTCTCCCTGCCTTCAGCAGTAGTTCAGAGATTTTAAACACAGAACATAGCACAGTTGCATAACCAAACACCAACTAGAACTGAAAAGACATGTCATCTGTGAACACAACGCACAGAGATACCTTTACAAATTAACAATAAAATGGATGTTCACAGGAGCTCTCATTACACCTCACTTACGCCAGCTCCATTACAGCTCAGGGTCATTTTCTAAGAGCACAGCTGTCCCCTAGTAGAGGGGAAAGTTTCCTGGACAAGCAGGCAGGAACACCAGCACAGCTAAGTTGTACAATACTGAATGTACCAGAGTTAAGCCCGCTTTCACTTGGCTTGGTTTGCAAGCCCTCTCCTAATGACAGACACAGGAGCACCGCACGCTGCTGTCACTAAGTGATGCGCTCTGCGCCGCAACACTCTGGATCCTCTGGGCTCCTGCAGGGATGTCAAGCTTCCTTTCAAAATGTCAAGCAGGGCCCCAAGCGAGCCCAATCAAGGCTTAAAACCCTTTTGCAATTTTAAATAGCCAAATGAACATTCAGGCCCAAATTGCATTAATTTGCTTCAGAAATAATTTTAATTGTTTTGTGTGGGTTATTTAAGACCCACCGATATATCTGCAGCACTCCGTTTGTGAACACAACACGTACAGATGGATATCTTTACAGAAAGAAAGCCCGACAAGTTCAGGCCAATGTTCACAGGAGCTGAGCATCATCAGCTCTGCGAGAAGTCAGACCCCAACTTAAGTCTGTGCGTTACTCCACTCCATCGCAACTGTGACTCCTGCAAAGCATGTTCAGAGGAGGCCACCTGTAGCACTTACCCAGCCGGCTGCACTCAGGGCACTCAAATCTAGACCAAGAACAAATGAACCGACTGTTAGGATCAAGCATTGAGGCGTTGTTGGGTGTTCTGGACTGTATAATTCCATATTAACTTGCTTTTAATGAATAGGAACGAGCTCTTTCAACTTAAGCATTCTCCTGCTTCCTTATTACTGCAGTTACGCTTGCTTACTGCAGCACCAAGCTAGTAAGAGAAAAGCAGAAAGCTAATGATTTATAAAGGTTTTGAAAAACTGGCCAGTTTATTCTGACATCTAAGCTGAGCAAACAGACAATGTATAGAGCTATACCAGCACTATCTGACAGTCAAAAACAAGGAATTTTTGAAATTTTGAAATTTTCTTCCTAACCTCAAAAATTTCCTTCAGAAGATAAATTTAAAAGAAGTTCATATTAAACTCATGAAAGCAACAAAACAGATCTTTTTAACCAGTCATCACTTTTAGATCCTCTCACATGCTCAATCTTTTGTTTCGTGTCTCTTTATTACAACAGGACACCTACTTTCAGCAGCTTGGAGCAACCATAGCATTAGCTTGGAGACGCAAACCCTCTGCAGGAAGGTCCAGGATTTCAACCTGTGTTGTAGCTGCTGCAGCATAAACCTTCCACTCATGCTCAGCTTCCGCTATGTTGGGCTTGGTTTGAACAACAAGATCAAAAAATAACTCCCTGAAAGAGACAGTATAAAATACTGTGCCAGATACAGATTACTAAACAAGCTATATTTCACGATGAAGAGAGGAATAATGATACTTAGAGGAGCATTATCCACTCCAAATCAAAGGCTCAGAAGTCACAAACAAGGATTAGCCATATCCAACAGCCAACCACAGGGAGAAGCAACTTTTGCCGGAGACTAGGAAGATGACATACTGGCCATGTTATAAACAGATACTGAAAGCAAGAAGGAAGATTGGTCTCGTGTAATACTGAAGGGCCCAGAAAGACAGGTCTATTCCCAACTGGCATAATACTGGAGAGGCCTCTCTGACAGAAACTTCAACTGCTATACCCATCTTACTGGTGAGAAGGTGGTCTGGGCTACTGGTGATTGTAGAGCCTTGGAAGGGTCAAACCCTGTGCATTATGTGTGGAGAAGGCAATGAAATTCCTTCTGTCTGAAGGCTCTTTCTCAGCATAAAATGATGTCGATTGTGCTTTTTTGTGCTTTGAAACTGGATTCAACTGAAGTTAAAAGCATTACTCAAGAGCAAAATCATCAGGATCTGGCCCTGATGATATGGTACATTCAGTGGTTCTATCTTTGGCTTGTAATAAACACAATTTGCATTATATTTTATCCATCTTAGGGAGACGGTAACAATTTAGAGCACAGGAAGTGTTAGGAAAAAAGTTGATTCTAACACCTGCCTTCAGACGCTCCTGCCAGAGCAGGATTTCCAAACCTACCTTTTGCTCCACAATCAGCAGCAGGGATTGCTGATTATACAGAGAAAATACATGCAAAGCACTGTCCAACGTTCAAAGAAAACACATTACAGAGAGACAAGGAAAGCTAATTCCTCCTAATCTTTCTCTTTTAGGGCAGTATCAGGTGTTACAAGTGGCCCCAGCAGGTAACTGCATTCAAGCAGAAGCTATGTGCTATGCAATTTGAAGACTTCCCTTCCACAACCCCCTTATTTCTGCAGAGAGCATTTTGCACACAGGGCACGCGCCAATGCTCAGGGGCTAAGCATTACCCCAAGCTTTTCATGAGGGGACCTCACAAAGGATGCAGATTTCCACCTGGCACTCAGGTGAACGGGCTCAGGAGCTGGTTCTGGAGCATGAACGCCCAGGGCCCCTGGAGGTGCCAGCTCCTAGCAGAGAGGGAATTTAGAAAAGCACAGGGCAACAGTCAGCAACACCAACGTCACCAGACAGCCCATTCCCACCTCTACTAGGACCTGTAATGCTGCATTTGCATCCTTTTTCAAATGATAGATAGACTTCACCAACCCAAAGGCTGGAACAACACAGGACTGTATCCTGTAAACGCCCGGTGCAACACACACTAACACCGCCCATACACACGTGGAATGAAGACTTTCCCCAAGCCACATTTCAATCAATTATGTTATGGCAAATAACAATGAACCTGTTGCAGTTATTTTCTACTTACTAATGCACCCATGTAACATATTTTAAATATTAAACATCTGGGCACTTGCCATTTCCATTCTTATTGTAACTGGCCACATATTCATAAATGTGTCTGCAAGAATCAATCCACCACCTGACTAAAAACATGCAGCAGTCCAGAGCTAAAAATTCATCTCCATACATTGTCATAGCTGAGTTCAGATACAGTTTTGCAAGCCTGGTCATGATCACACATAAAAAATACACGTTAGAGAAATATTTCCAGTTACCATAATCATCAAGTTTGTAAGTATGATGAGTAGCAGAATAAGGGTGAAAAGACAGAAAGATGCTAGAGTCAAAAAATTGAGTTATGTCTCAAAGGATTAGTAATGGACTTGAATACGCATCTTTTATTGCGTGTTGTCCAAGCTCCTCTCAACCAGCACTGACCAATAGTCACTCTCTGATAAGCGCTCTCCAGCCTATGGGAACCAGATGATAATGCTCATAAACAACTAACAAATTACCCTTAATTAGCCTCCTTTCTGGAAGTCTCAACAAGACAACAGACCAGGAAGAGAGCAAAGCCCGAAGAACGTTGCATGGCTACCCTGCTGTAATTGCTCCATTTAACTGGAGCTCATCCTCATTGTCAGCCTGATGACTTCTACAAGTGCCAAATTCACCGGGACAGAAGACAGCCCAGAACACCAGAACAACAGGACATCCTAGACAAACCCTGCAAGAGGCAGGGGAATCTGGCGCACATGGCTTCGTGTACGAGTCACAACACAGCACGCGAGGCAAATCTCAGAGAGACCCGTTAACTGTGCTGGGAGACATCCCGTTCATAAAACCCTACCAGAGGATTCTCCACCCACCTACGGAGGACCGGCAGCCCGGAAACAAGATCGGGAAGCCGGGCCAGGGAGAGCCTACAACCAACCCCACGGCTTTGCTGGGCGTGCCAGCCATGTCACAGCACCTGCCTGAACTACACGCTTGCCCCCAGCACTGACCGACGGCGGGTCTCCATCGGTTTGGTTGTGGTACCTGGGAGTAGGACAGCCACAGCCTGACACAAAAGTACAAGCTACAGGCCCCGCTCACTGCCGCCCTGTGGTTTTGGATACATTTCTCGACCTCCAAAAGCCTCCAGCCCTTTCGTTCCTCCAACCACGGGTCCCTGCTGTCAGGTCAGAAACACGGGTAGGCAGTTCAGCAGGCCCACGCTCGCCCCAGCCGGTGGCACCTCTCACCCTCCGGGCAGCCCATGCCCCTCACGGGCCACGGGTGCCCCTCACGGCAGGTGGCTGTACCCCTCACAGGCCAGGGCTACCCCCCATGGTGGGTGGCTGTATCCCTCAGGGGCCCATGCCCCTCATGGGCTGGGGGTGCCCCTCACGGGAGGTGGCTATGCCCCTCACAGGCCCGTGCCCCTCACGGCAGGTGTCCCGGTCGGCGGCCCGGCCCCTCTGCCCCGCTGTCCTCACCGCCGCCCCGCAGGGCGAGCCCGGGTGCCGGCCGGGCCGCGGGGAAGGCGCCGAGGCCGAGGTGAGCAGGACCGCCGCCCCCGCCTCGCCGCAGAAAATGCAAGTCAGCGGGCGGCTCCAGGGCCGCCCGGCGCCGTTCAAAAGTTTCGGCGGAGGCGCCGGGCCGGCAGGCGAGGGCGGCGGCCCGCCGCGGGCGCGGGGCGGGCGCGGGGCTGGCGGCCGGACCCCGGCGCCGCGGGCACGGCGCGGCACGAGCGGTCTCACCTCCTTCTGGCGCGGGTCCTGCGGGTAGACGTCGGGCGGCCCCAGGCGCGGCCGCTTGAGCGGTCTGTGCTCATAGCTGAGGAGCCCGAAGGCGGCCATGATCGCTCATGTTCGCCGGCGCGGCGGGCGGGCGCTGGAGCGGGCTCCGAGCGCCAGGGAGCAGCACTCGCGGCTCGCCCCCCGCCTCACCCCCGCCGCGCCGGGGGCGGGCTGCGCGTCGCGGGGGCGGTGCGGTCCGGCCCACCCCGCCCCGCTCCTTCCCGCGGCAGGTGCCGGCCGGTGCCGCCCCGAGCCCTTCCCGCCGCGGGCACAGCCGGCGGCCCCCGCGCTGCCCACCGCACCGCAGCGGGGCGATGGCGGGGCCGAACGCCGCGCCGGGCACAGCGGTAGGGGCCGGCGGCTGCGGCTGGGGACCCCCGAGCTGTCCCAGGGGGACGGCGAGGAGGGGCTGGGGCGCGGGAGGGGCAGCGCTGCCCGTCGGCCGTGGCGGGGGAGAGGCGCTGGGGACAGCCCTTCGGGGGGAGCGGAGCGGTCGGCCGTGCTCCCTCCGGACCCCTTCCAGCCGCAGGGACACAGCACCCGCGCGTTCACCCTATCGCCTGTCCCCATTTTTAATATCATTCATTTTAGCGGATAAATAATTCACTCGGGAAAATAATAGCCCGCTGCGGACGAGGCAGGTCCGCCCGTGGTCTGGCGGTGAGGAGGCCGTCACCTAGCTGATCCGCCCCGGCAGCTGCTGCTCCCGGCAGCCCCGTTCCAGGCGGGTCCCCCCGGTGCTCCCGCGGCTCGAGAGGCACAAGCAGTCTCTCGTCTTCCCAGGAGGAGTTTTAGGTCCCGGGTACAACCTGCCCTGCGTAGCTAGCGGCTGAGGAGGAGGGTGCAGCAAAGCCTCCCCCCATTTTCCACCCACCCCTCTCCCAAGGCACAGCCCCTCCCTCTACTCCAGCATCTGGCAGCTCCAGCGGCACGAGGCCAAGCAGAGGAGTGAAGGGCACCTCATTCCTTCTTGCTCTGCTGCCTGGGGTCTGTGAGAGATCCTGATCCCGCTCCCAGAGGCGCCAAATGACTATGGAGAGGCACTGTGCTGCTCCGTGAGCAATGACGATGTCCCCTCTGGGGCTGCAGCCCTGGGTGGCCCTTGGGCAAGTTGCTTTGTCCATCTCCTTTCAGCTGCCACGCCCAGCACAGGGCAACAGAGGCACACTGCTCCATGATTCCCAAAGGATGCTCCCAGGGACCAGTCTATCACCCCAATGGATCCACTGATCCCAGTGGATCAGCCAAGCTGATGGACAGGAAACATGATGTCAACAGAGTGTCATGGTTTAACCCCAGCCGGCAACTCAGCACCACACAGCCGCTCGCTGACTCCCCCACGGTGGGATGGGGGAGAGAGTCAGAAGAGTAAAAGTGAGAAAACTTGCGGGTTGAGATAAAGACAGTTTAATAAGTAAAGCAAAAGCCACATGCGCAAGCAAAGCAAAACAAGGAATTCATTCACTGCTTCCCATGGGCAGGCAGGTGTTCAGCCATCTCCAGGAAAGCAGGGCTCCATCACGTGTAACGGTTACTTGGGAAGACAAATGCCATCACTCCAAATATCCCCCCCTTCCTTCTTCTTCCCCCAGCTTTATATGCTGAGCATGACGTCACATGGTATGGAATATTCCTGTGGTCAGTTGGGGTCAGCTGTCCCAGCTGTGTCCCCTCCCGACTTCTTGTACACCCCCAGCCTACTCGCTGGTAGGGTGGTGTAAGCAGCAGAAAAGGCCTTGACTCTGTGTGAGCACTGCTCAGCAGTAACTAAAACATCCCTATATTATCAACACTGTTTTCAGCACAAATCCAAAACATAGCCCCATACTAGCTACTATGAAGAAAATTAACTCTATCCCAGCCAAAACCACCACACAGAGGTATCATTTCCGATTAATGAATCTTCAAAACAAGAGTAGTACAACATTAAAGCTTTAGGGCTCCTCCCTTTTCCAGCGTGCAGGTGGATGTCCTGTACTTGCCTACCTTCCTGAAATGGGGCTGCAGTCTTAATCACAGCCTGCAATAGTGTCCTGCTATTCACCTCTCTCAGTATAGGTGCTATCTCCTTAGGTATTGGAGTAGTAGGTGCATTCCTGTATTAGCATTACAGTAAGCAAGCATGAAAATTTTCTTTTTCCCTTTCTACCCATTATTTGTGCCAGATCCTCTCCTTGTGCTACAACTCCAGAACAGTACAAACATGAGGTACTTTGGAAAGACAAGATTAGACAGTCAATTGCAAGTAAGTCTGAATAAAACTAACAACAGCACTCTACAAATGAGCTTATGTTCGAATTTAGTATGGACAAGAACAGGAAATACAGGCAAACCACATTTCTTTTGTCTCTAAGCAATTCTCTAATCAAACCACAGATAACTTAAAAGCTGAGGCTGAACTAGGCAATAACAATAAAGCAGGATAGTAATGCCCTATACTGTCTCATTTGTTAATACATTTTCTATTTAAATCTTTGTCACCTTTGGTTACTGAACTACTTTTCATGCATCCAGCTGTGTTGTTCACCGAAGGCAAGGATCAACAAGTCTGAGATCTTCAAACTTTAAAATCTAGCTCTAAGATACCTTCCTTGACATGTTTATCAGACTTCGTATGTGATCCAAGGGCATGCTCGAAAGACCAGTAGAGTTTGTCATCTCTTTTCCTTCACTCCACCAGTGGATAAAAATGCTTCAGAGCTTTTCATAAGTTACGCTGGCACGCTAGATCAGTGTTGTGATCCCTGGCTTTGGGAAGATTAATATCATGCATATTTTAAGATAGTATCATTACATTTTATTCCCAAGACTTTGTCAAACACATCTTGATGTATTTAAACATCAGATGTTTCAATACACACAGATCCCAGTCTTTTGGTGTTTTTTGTCACGCAGACTGGTCTGCCAATCTCATAATGTCACTCCTGTTCTGTGTTGATCTGCCTGCATTTTACAGCACCTCTACAGTGCAAGAGTCCCAGCAGAGACTGGCCCCATGAAGTCCATAGATCAGGGTTACAGATCTGGCTATAGATTCGCACTATCCACTGCTCCAGTCCTCAGGTCAGTCACTGATGTTTGGGAAGTCCGGGTTCAAATTCAGTTTCTTTAAACCCTCGAGTCTGCAACCATTCTGATCTGGAGTTTTAGTTTGTTTTTCTCCAGAAATACTGCCAGGGGAGCCAGGTTTGGTTGAGCTGACTCTGTTCAGAGGGTAACAAGTATTTCCTGTCACCTTTAGTCAAGTGAGCAGTGCCTTAAGCCACCACTTTAGCATGGGAATTTGAAGAATAAGCTCTGAATAAAGAAGAATGGCAAATACCAGTTCATAGTATGGTTTTTTTACCATCATGACTAAATTCTTGTCATTTGCTGTGACTTTACTGATGCTAGTTAAAAATAGAGGGTAACTTCTGAAAATACTGCATTAATTATTGGTTATATGCTTTCTTGAAGGACATCTCTCATTTTTAACATTTGCAGGTCTATTCAGTTCTCATGGTAGTGAGGGACAAATGGCACCACTTGTCTGGACTGCAGATGACTGCAGCCAACATGCAAACTTCCCACAGGTGTTTCTGCTAAAATGCACATCACTATGGGTCCTCATCACTCCTGGTGTTTTCATCCTGAACATTTCTACAACCAAGGGTGGCCTTTCTGGTAAACTGATATCAACTCTACAGCAGTTGTGACATGGTGGGAAAGAACAGAACGTAATCAGCATCAGTTCTACATATGTCACAAGTCGTTACATGACTGTGGATATACAGAAGTTTTCATCCATAAGAGTTATAAAATCCAAATCTTTTAGAAAACTTGGTGGCAGTTTTGGAGGTCCTAAAATCTTTTTCTACTCTGTCCTTACCATAGGATAAATTTAATCGATAAAATTAAAAATAAAGTGTCCATTTGACTGCAATGATTGCCAAAGATCACGTTAGCGCAGGACATTTCAGTCTCTGTAAGAAGTAGTATGCTATTACTACTTTCCAGGTTCACATACACAAGCCACTGTTCTTCATCTATCTATACTTCACATTGCATATTTACCCTTAAGTATCATAAACTGGGGTTTGGGCATCTGTGGAAGAAAAAAGGTGGTTCTTTTCCACTCCTCACTTAATGGGCATTTGCTCTCATCAAAAAATATCTAGTTCAGTGCATTTTTCACAGTGGTTGTTCACCTCACGCACTGTTGACCTGCATTGGTTGCTAAATGCAGAGTCAGTGAACTGGAACGGTATGTAGTGCTGCTCACTCTGGGGACCGGCTGAAGGAGGAGCCGAGCATCTGCAGTTGTGACCGAAGTCGCATGGATGACAGCATTTTATACATCACCACTAGTACTCACACAACATCATGTTATACTTACAAGTAAAAGTAAAATTAATTAGTTAATCATCATACAACACTCCAGTGACTTGGGTTGAGAAGTATTATAGTCTATTTCTTTAAATTTAGGGGTTTTTAAAAAACTTAGTAGTTGAGAGAAAATTTGAGGAGAAAGTGCATAAATGACAATTTAAAATCAGCCCTTTTCAGGAACAGCTACAGAGGAGCAGATAACACCATGTTAAACAGGGAGGAAGAGTACTGAGCCCTCTACAAGGTAACGGCACAGGTGGAAAAGCCTCCTGAGACTGTCATTATGCCACTGTACAAGTACAGTGCAAGAGACAAGACCCCTGTATATCTCAGTATGCAAACAGTCAAGATTGTCTGATAATATAGCCTCGCCCTAACTTTTTTTTTTTAATAAGCTAAACAATAACAACAACAGTCTTTCCTTTATCTTCTTCAGCGTATGCAGGCCTGAAGGGAGAAATGGCTATTTAGGGGGACAGGAACAAAAAACATTCCCTCAGGAATCCACTCGCAGAAAAGCTGGGAGCAAAGAGCAGGCCAAAGAGGGAGCAGCAACCAGCCAGGATTCGTGGAGAGGTCCCAGGGTGCAGCGTTGCTCTTCAGGGACACGAGACGAAGGAGCTGAAACCTGATGCAGGGCAGAAGGCAGGGAGGAGCGGCATGCCTCCTCAGCAATGGCAAAGCCCCAAGCAGCCGGCATGCAGGAGAAGGGCTACGGCAGTGATGGGCAAGACCAGGGCCTCCAGAGCCTGTCTGAGCCAGCGCAGAGAAGGGCAGTCATTTCCAATATTGCAGGGAAAAAACAGTAACAGATTTAGTAACATCTTGGACACATGGGATGGGAGAAAGGACTTGCTCAAGACGAGTAAGCTGAAGAGGAAGGCTCTTCTGCAGTGAACGGGATGTTCTCAGGCAAGACCTGAGACTGCGACACAGACTGAAAGGGCACATGATGCTGCATGATGCACTGCTCACGAAAGGAGTATCCCAACACTCGGGCCAGAAGTTAAGTATCATCCCAGTCACAGCAGCAATTTTACAATATTCCTTGACTACTTCTATTTGGTTTTTAAGCTTGTCCTTGAACAGTGACTCACCTAAGTCTTGCTTCTAGTGTGATATTATCAGAAAGTGGGGAATCTAATGCTTCTGAGGGAAAAAATAAATATGTTTCCCCTTTTTATCTTGTGATTTGGTGCATCTTCTTTGCTCGTCATACATTCAAAGCAGTATTCGTTGTGGTGGAGCACACAGCGTTTGCAATAAAATATTTTCTGTGATCATCAGATACCTCAGCTTCACTTTTTCAGTTAATTATCCATTAGTAAATAACCCAATAATTATCCATTCAGTAAGTAACCATTATTTGCTTCACATGCTTTAGAAGAGAGATGTTACAAAAACCTGTCGAAAGTTCATTGAAGGAGACCTTCTTTTCTAAAACTGCCAGTCTTTAACATCAGAGAGCATGAGCTTTTTTTCCCCCTATACTTGCTTGACAAATACAGTACCCCAGATACCAGGAAATATTATTTTAACCACCCAGAAAGCAACATTTGTTACTGCGCAAAGACAAACAAACAGACCCTGTCAGATACCTCCTTAGCATTCGCTGCAGAATTCACAGCTGGAGTTAGAAAGGGACTTGTACTGTCTACCAAGGCACATATTAACTGAATTGTTTTCAAACAAATGCAGTCAAGATCTGCAGCTGGTAATGAATGTTCCAAGAAAAAGTTACTCCAGGGCAAACTCCAGGACAATTCTTCACTCTAATTTCTAGTTTGTCTATGCACAGTGTTATCTCCAGCCCAATCTCATCTCCGCTATCTTCACGCCACCAGCCACTGCCTAGCCTATTGCAAGGTACAGCCGAATGCTGAGGAGCAAAGCCCCCCTCGGTACTGGCTGCTCCTGTATCACCACCTCTGCTTTTCTGAGGGATTCTGAAACATCTTAGCTCATTCAGAAAACTACGTAATTTTCTGTGGCATAAACTATTGCTCCATATGAAAAGACTATCAGAAAGCTGACACTTGAAAAAAGTAGTCACCAAAACAGATAAATGCAATTAAATTCCACCCCCCCCCCCCCCCCCCAATTCTTTCTAGGACATAGTCACTTTTATATGCATATGTTCAAGTTTGTTCCTTTCATTGCTATTGTGCTGGTGATAATCATATTAAAATATTACAGTCCCTCTTCAGGGAAGAATAAATGCATTCTGCTCAAGTAAAGTATTCAAAACCATCTTTAAAAATAAGCATTTTCCCAAACCTGTACGCATTCAGCACTGTGCACAGTACAAGCCCAGTGGTAATGGACTCCAGAGATACAGCAGTGTGCCATCTTTTGATTATGTATGATGATCACAGCACGAACCACAGCTTTATTTAAGTATTAGCTTAAAAAAAATCATTTGTCTGTACACAGCCTTGCTTCATTTTAATTCCAAGGTTGTCTTAAAACCTATGTAGTTAAACCAGACTCAGTCTTTAAGCATAACTGATATGATACTCTTAAACCACCTGAAGAGTATTCCTGCAATGGATGTGCATCCAGTTAACAAACCGCTTTCTAAGTTGATCTGGCTAGAAAAAAAAAAAACAAACCCTGTGCTTGCTGAAATCACTGGCAGTCAGTAGATCAATGCAGACAGCCATGCTTCTGGTCCTAGCTGAGGCCCCGAGTTAGCCACACTCCAGGGGATGGGTTATTTTGTGCCCATGACTTTGGCTTGCATGAAGAACAAGGCAGGTCCCTGGCAGCAGCAGGAGCCCAGTGGTGCCTCTCCTGCACAAAGCACAGGGAGCCAGCGTACCACCAAGCCTTGGGGTAGACTGGGTCTTCTGTAAAGAAGTGAGAGAAAAGGTATTTGTGTATATTTGAAACCTGAACTGAAATGTTTGTCTGAGCATCCTACACACCGCAGCCAAAACAATACAATATATATCAGATACGCTGCCCTTGCCCAGGAATGCCTTGACAGGGAAAAGCAGTGCCCAAATGCAACCAAATACTGCAGAGGGGGCCTCCTGGCTTAGCGGGGGTACTGTGTGTTACCTGTGCCATTGCATTAGGAACAACCACCAAAAAAAGAAAAACACACTCCCCACCCCAGGAAAAAAAAAAAGAGCAGAGCAGCTCAGCATTGCTAGCTTTAGAGGAAAACCTGGAAAAATAAAACCTTCTGAAAACTTCCTTTTTGGAGAGCAGACAATCAGGCACAGCAGCCAAGCCTGTCTCTGAAATACCCTGCTCACCCAATCAGACAGGGGGCTGGGAAGAGCAGAGCACTCAAATTACAGAGAGGCTCCTTCTGTCATCTTAAACCCCTGTTATCAAGTGACAGAGGATGCACTGAAACACTCTACAAACTGCTCTATTTTCCAGCTTATTTAAACACAATAGTGTGCAAGCTAGAGCTATACAGAAGGGGATGGGGAAGAGAAACCTTTACAGCATCTTTCAGGAAACGTGTGCCTCAGAGGTTCACTGCTGAAGCTCCCTAAGGAGAGGGCTCCCGCCGCAAGCAGGGCTGGCTGGGTGCCCGGGACTCTGTCTGGGGAGCTTGGCTGTTTGCCGTGCTGATGAAGACCTTGTCGCTGCCTCGCTGAAAGCTGCATCC
The DNA here is from genome assembly GCF_965638725.1 of Aptenodytes patagonicus. NCBI lineage: Eukaryota > Metazoa > Chordata > Aves > Sphenisciformes > Spheniscidae > Aptenodytes > Aptenodytes patagonicus. The sequence goes on from NC_134954.1 coordinate 24,425,464, forward strand.
CTCAGAGGACTTTGCACGCCACCATGCCAGCCCAGCAGAAGAAAATTATCTTTTGCATAGCCGGGGTGCTGAGCTTCGCTTGTGCACTGGGGACCGCGGCAGCCATCGGCACACAGCTGTGGGTTAAGGGGACAATACTCTGCAAGACAGGAGCCCTGCTCGTCAATGCCACTGGCCAGGAGCTGGAGAAGTTTGTTGGCAAAATCCAGTATGGGCTTTTCCATGGCGAGCGTGTGAGACAGTGTGGGCTCGGGGGGAGACCTTTCCAGTTTTCATGTGAGTAACAATGGCATTTGAATTATTTAACACCGCACTGCTGAGGGCTAGGGGAGCTGGGAGATAGCTGCCCCAGTGTCCCCTTGCTCATACACAGAGCCTAACAAGCATGAAATACTCTAAAGCAAGTGCTGCTGTTACAGTGTTCTGATCTTCAGGTTCAAATGACTTATTTTCTGATACTAGTAAAGCCACGCAAACGTTTTCAACAATCTATATTTCAGTTACACAGATATCTACATTTCAAAAGATTTATACTATTACTTTAAAAAAAAATTGTTTTTCAATTAATCTCTATCATCTTCCTCTGTGTGTGTCAACATCGCATCCTCTGTGCCTCATGAAAGAATGAACTAAACTAGCAGAAATCTCATGAAAGAGCTGGGGCATAGATACATTTGGCTGCTGTTGAGAAACAAAGCAGCCAAAAAGTTAGCAATCTGCTGCATTAATTGAAAGAACGGATGGTTGATGCTAGCTGACGTTCAGTCGGTTGATCTGCAAGGCAAACTTGGTATCTGACATACAGAATTTTATCAAAGACTGTTAGCAATGGTTTTGCTTTACATGTAATATTTATAACCTATTTATCTTCAAGGATAAGAAGATCAATAAAATGATCAAGTGAACACAGTTTGTATCTAGCAGCACATTAAACAGATAATAACAAACAGCCATTTGTTATATGTACAATATGCCACCTGAAGTTATTACAAAACAGTTTAGAAGCATTCTGCTAAAAAAGCACTGGTAAATTGCTTATGAGTCATTTAAAACAAGGTAAGGTTGCCAGATTAGGTATCAGAAATTATTTACTATATTATATTTTTCCAAAATAGTAGACCAAATTAATATAATATTAAGACTTGCCATCTCTAATTAAATTCCATCACTAGTCTATTTATACAGCTGAAGTTCTTCTCTCAATTGCTTGCTTTGCCATCGCAGCATGCAGATATTCCACCCTGCCGGTTATAGGCTGGGGTGACTTTTCAGAGGGGACTACTAAATCCCAAGGAATTAGTTTTCTGCTGTAGGTGAAATTGTTATGAACCACAGCTGACAAAGCTGCTAGCTATCAGCAGCTCTGTGACTGACATTTGTCCAGGTTCATTACAGCAACAGAGCTATGAGGCACAGCTAAACTGCTGTAAAACAAGGACAAGATGCAGCTGCAGCCTCATGCAGGCCCTGGCTGGGTGCGCACCCCAATTCCCGCACCTCCCAGCCATGGGATGGAGTCCAGCTGAGCAGCCCCAGGGCTTGCACCAGCCCCCCCACAGGAGCTCCCCAGGCAGGGAGAGCAGTAGCAGAATGAATCAGTGGCCAATTTGGTGCAAGTGAAGTTATGGAAAGGTCGCCCACAGCGACCTCACCGTGTGGCAAGAAGCGGGACATCTCTCTCTAGTCCGTATCGGCTCAGTGCATGAGGCAGGACTAAACCCAGCCGTGACAGACAGCCCCCATGCCAGAGAAGCCATAGTCAAGACAGCCCATAGGCTTCTCTTTCTAATCATTTTCTTTCCACATATTTTCTGCTTAGATACTTTTAAACCATTTCATTGATGTGCCTTGCATTCAGGCTCCCATCTGTACATTTCATCTTGTTACGGCTGAAATATTTTAATGTACTGCTAGTGTGATTAGAGCAATAGTTTCAAAGAATTTTAATTTTGTGGGCAGTGTAAAGTAATATTACAGGTACAAAACAATACAAATGCACAGCTTGTTTGTGATGACTTAATAATATCAGTCATCATGTCTTTTTAAATATCTCACAATGCTACATACAGGTAAGCTTTGGATCTGTGCAAGTATTGCAGAGCATTTTCAACCAAATGTACTCCAGGGTTACATAGTTTGCTCTCACTATGGCCATACACTTTCTATCCACGCTCACAGAAATCTCATGTAACCAAGCTTTCCTATCCAAACGTTCACCAAACTTGCATTCATAAGTATAATTTCAGAGCACATAAACACAAATGTAACCAAAGAACAGAAATAATACAATGTGAAGTTTTTAATTAGTCACAGCTAAGCAACCCACTTTGGAATGGTAAAAAACCCATGAAACTTGAGTGTTCATACAGAGCTGCAGAATCCTACTGCACTGGACAATATTAAAAATTAATTTCTTTAATATGAGTGCCTAATGTACATATTCCAAGAACTCCAAGGCTTTCAGGAATTGCATAAAGAAGAAAGCATTGAAGAAGTAATTCACTCGACATCAGTAAATATCACTGTTCTCATTTTCTCTGTCTGAAAATGAGGTTTTAAGCATGTGCTTTAATGCCTGTTCCCAGGATCTGAAATCAAGGCTGGATTTAATCTTATGCCTGAGACTCCTCGAGTCAGAAGTGAAGCTGCTAACATGCCTGTGATGGAGAAGCATCCTTCCCTAGAGAGAGCAGCCTTGTTTCCAGTGTCCCAGCCCATCAGGCATCAGTCACAGCAGATCATCACCTGCAGTAGCAGAGCTAGCAGGGCTGAAGCACTGGGGTCAGAAACACAACCCGAGCGCCTTGACCAACCTAAAACTGAACGCAAGCTTGCTTATTAGAGCATTCTTTTACCTTTTATTCTCCTTCCACACAAGCCAAGCATTAATAGTGAAATATTTCACTAGGTCTCACTCACAATATTACAAGCGCATCTTGTCAGTCTTATTTGCCTGCACTGCCATCCTTTATACAATGCTCTGAAAAGGTAACGCCACGAGGTGATTTTTGGCACTGTGTATACCCGAAATGTAGCCCAGTTACAGCCTAAATAATTTCACAAGCCCAGTTGTACCAATCATGGCACTCCACAGGGCAGCCTTTGCCTCTGTGAGCTTTCACTGACAGCTGAGGGTAGAAGCATTGCTGTCCTCCTCACAAATTATTCTCAGATCATCTTTTATTTAGATTAAAAAGCAAACGCAACACTTACTTTAATGGGTGATTGGGTGGCTTAGCAAAATATGCCTCTACTAGAAGTGTTCACTTCAGAGACCACTTAATGAAGGAAGCTGGTTCTCATTCTCTGGGGCTGCAGCAGACCCATCCCATCCAAGTCAGTGCTCTCGGGAACTCACTGAGCGTCCCAGAAAGCAGGATAACCGTATACAATATACACATCCATAGTTTAATGCACTGAAGTGCACTTTAGCACGTCTGAGAAGAAAAGGCACGGAAAACAGGCTAAATTATTTAGTTCTATGTTTGCTTGCATTAAATGCTCCCCTCTGACCACTATATCTCTTTTAATTGTAAAATGAATTTGCTCTGCTAGCAAACCCAGTTTGGCTGGGGAAAGCCTTCTGCTTCATTTGCTCTTGCTGATTCTCATCAGTTTCTGGGTCAGCAGTTCATTTTCTAAAGGTCACTGGCATGCATACCTAACACACAATTTCATTCATTACAATGAAGGAATGTTTTTCTTTCAAGACAACATAGCTGCTGGAATTAATTTTTCCTGATATGTCACATAAAATTTTAATGACAAACAGCTATAAATGCAGGTGCCAAGGGAAAGATTCAATACAATGCAGTAATTATTTTCTTAACATAAACAATACAAAATTGTATTATTAAATACAGTTTTGCATGTTCTTCCAAAACATCAGGGAGCTTTGCAAGAACTAATGCTATTCCTCGTAGAAATTCTGCACAGGTAGGGACTCTTCAGCCTTTTCGTTGGCTAGCCTGAATGGTACAACAGTAAAATTGTGTCTTATACCACAGTAACATTACAACTGCTTCATATGCTTGTAAATATATGAAATATCATAGAATCATAGAATCATAGAATCATTGAGGTTGGAAAAGACCTCTAAGATCATCGAGTCCAACCGTCAACCCAACACCACCATGCCCACTAAACCATGTCCCTAAGTGCCTCATCTACTCGTCTTTTAAATACCTCCAGGGATGGGGACTCCACCACTTCCCTGGGCAGCCTGTTCCAATGTTTCACCACTCTTTCAGTAAAGACATTTTTCCTTACATCCAATCTAAACCTCCCCTGGCGCAACTTGAGGCCATTTCCTCTCGTCCTATCGCTTGTTACTTCGGAGAAAAGACCAACACCCACCTCGCTACAACCTCCTTTCAGGTAGTTGTAGAGAGCGATGAGGTCTCCCCTCAGCCTCCTTTTCTCCAGGCTGAACAGTCCCAGTTCCCTCAGCCGCTCCTCATAAGACTTGTTCTCCAGACCCCTCACCAGCCTCGTTGCCCTTCTATAAATATGCAATATAAAGTCCAATAAACACAAGGTCTAATTTCTAAAACATGCTTTGTGTTTTACTAGGATAATAAGGAATTTAAGCACCAGTGGCCAAACTGGACAATAAGTAGCCACCAGCAGAAGTAACATTTATGCAGGCAAATTCTTCCTTTAGGTAAAATAGGTGAATTTAGCAAACAGGTAGTTTTGCTGTGCATGGCACTTGCACTTGCAAAGACAGCAAGTAGTTGTGCTCCTGGCCTAGACCTGGCAGCCACAAGCTCCCTATGCTCAGGAGCCAGGCTGGCAGGGATGCCCCAGGGAAGGGGGGCCGGTGGAGCAGAGCCCTGGCCCAGTGCCATCCCCAGGAACAGGCAGCCTCTCCATTACCCATGGAAGGCGTGAGCATTCGTGCAGCATTGCAGATGGTGGGCGCAGGGCTCCGCATGCCCCCTTGTGTCCCTGTGTCTGGTGAGGGTCCGCGGGCATGGTCCCCCGTGGGCACCGGGTACCCCTCTCTGCTCCCAGCCAGCCATCAACAACGTAAAAGGTGATATTTATTTAACACAGCTTCAAGAATAGTTTGCAAACATTTGCTTCATTAATTTCCCTTTCATTTAGTCAGGGAGATAAATTGACACTACATTACCTGCTTCTCTGTGTTTACTGCATGGCAAGCTGCAGAACTGTTTGCTGGTAAACATTTTACAAGGCAGAGTAATTTATGTGAGGCTTTTTTACTCTCTGCACGTTACAGCTGCAGCGAGGTAGTGCCGAGGCGTTATTACCCCCACTTTAATCGTGCCCCTGTGGATCAGGAGCAGTTAAGTGTATTTGATGATTCCTTCTAAAATACCTGTTGTTGCCAAACAAACATGAATGATTAAAAATTATTCTCTCATACTGAGTCTGATTGACTATCCCCTTGTGCCCTAGCTAAGCAGGATCACAATTTGAAACAGTAGCTAAAAAGCTGCATAAAAATATTTAAAATAAAGTATTCCTAAATTTTTGCATACATAGTCTCACTGGCCGTTACATGGCTGGAACTCAGCACAGCCTTCAGTCCATCCAGCAGAGCTTTGCAGGCAGCAGTCATCAACTCTAAGTGCAAAACCGCACACGCCATTTTCCCACTGTTGCAGTCCTAACCTGCTCCATGGGCTCTCGTGGGGCAGTGACTGGGGCAAGTGATACAGTGGCAAATGCAGTGGATGCTAAAGTCTCCAGCTTTTGGAGACTTAAATTATATAGCATGTGGTGAAAGCGTTGCATTAACCGCGTAACACACAGTACTTACACCTACCAAGCAACAGCCTTCTTACTGTCAACTCCACAGGGCAAAGCTCTGCTGCAAACAACCAACATTTCACCTGCCAGCAGGAGGAGCTGGCAGGGCACAGGGCAGCACCAGCCTTAGCAGCTCCACGCTCATTTTATTTGTTCTCTTATTTTAGCTTGGTATCCTACTTTTTTATTGTAAGACTTCTCCATTTCCTCTCATTGATTTATCGTCTTCCCTTTTTGGCCTTGGGCTTCCAGACACAAAACATTCCACAAGTATTTTACTTGGGGAAATACAGGGGAGAAAATTTTGATCACATAAAATTTTCTTATTCTTTCAAAATCTCATTCAGATAGTATCTTGAAAATAACTCTTTGATGTAAGCTTTATGAATTTCTCCCTCTTTAGTATCATATTTCATTTTTAAAATAATTTGAGATTAATGTATGTACAGAAATATATATCTCTATTTTGAAGGATTTTTATCAAAACACCAATTTTTTTTTCTGTTTTCTTAAAATAGAAAAATGCCAAAGGATAGGAGGTAAGAAACCCCCGATCCTTTTAGGTGTCTACACATCTCTTTGGCAATGACTGTTGGTGGATTTTCACAGGGAATCTCTATACTATGAACAACTTCACACGTTATCTTCCCCAGATATCATACATTCCTGGAGCCTTGAATGTCTCCCAGCAACACACAGTACACAACACATTTAACTTGCCAGTATGTCAGCACCACGGCTTCACTAATGATTTCCTGCTTCTTCATAATAAAATGTGGACCTTTTAACTTAAAGATTTATTGCTTAAGGTTTTCAGGAAAAACCCACATATTTTTAGCCAAAATTCTGTGGGTATAAACTTACCAAAACAGCACTGTATATTTGTGATTAATCAAAGCAATGGAATCACTGCTCTGAAATAGAATGGAAATCAGCATCCCAGCTGGGAGCAGCTCTTTGCTTCCCTAGCAGATAAAGCAGTCAAACCCTAACATTTGTGCACTTTAGACACATCAGACCTAAATAAACCACACACGCTACTCCAAACCAACCAAACACACACCCGAGGCTAACAGAGCCTTCCATGTCACCTGCCCAGTGACCTCCTCACTTGTCCATACAGCCAGGACTTGAATATTCCCAAGAACTTTGTCCATCATGCATTGCCCATGACATGGTCCAGACCAAGAGGCCAGTGCAAGGGGGAGGGGACCCCCAAGGGACCCACGTGCCCACAGGGGCTGCCCAGCCTCCTCCCTGCCCACGCACCCACCCTGGGAAGGGGAGCCAGAAGAAGCATCCCTTGGGAAGGGGAGCTACCTCACCCTGTCCCAGATACCACAAGGCACACAACACACATGGTATGGATACTGACACAGAGTCAGGAACTTCTCATCCTCACCTGACCCCCTCTGCACCTGTATTTTGGAAAATAAGATAAATACAAGACTCTACTGACCAGAACAAGCCAGTCCGAGAAACACGTCTTGTATGAATTGCTGACCACGCCAGGCAGGGTCAGGTGTAAGAGTGACACACATTAATTGTGGCCAAGCCCACAAGCTGATAAAGATCTAGGCAAGTAAATAAATACCAGTTGCCCTCTGTTCAGTGAATGAGCCAAGCAGGTATGATTTCATTTCCAATCTCATGTCCCTCAGTGGGACCTCATAGGCATAAATGCAGAGAGTCTGTTTCTGGATTTACTGTCGTCCCCCCCCCTCCGAAAGAGGAGTAGATGGCCAAGCCTTCAGCTGAGGGATGCGAGATCAGACCCGTAACACAGGCACTGTGAGTAGCCCTTCATGCCGTCCTGCAGACCAGCGCAAGGTGGACCTGCTTCCTCAAATACAGCTTCTGATTTTTTTTCTAAGAATATGCTCTTCACATTAAGGACCAAATACCACCTTGGTAGATGGTAGGCACTTTACCCTCCACCATGCATCTGCATGATCTGGTTTCTGAGGAACAAATAACCCCAAAAACCTCCCACTGCCCTGAATAGCGCCTACAGGGGGAGAGGAGTTTGTTATGCCTGCCAACACACCAGGGTGAGGGAGCAGCCACTGAGGATGCTGATCTGGATTCAGGTCCACAGCATTTAGAGCTGGAGGTGCTGGGGGTTGCACCCTGGAGAGCCCAGTGCAGGTGCCAGGCGGGGATGGCCATGGGCAGGGCGCCAGGACGACGGAGGTGCTGTTCCACATCCCGTACGGGATACAGCCAGGGCAGGGAGAACAACACACATAGGGAAATACCCTCAGGAAGGGGAGGAGAGGCTTTCCCTGAAGCTGGTCTTTCTGTCCTGGCCAGTCTACACTTCTGAGTTCCACAAAAATGCTTCTGCCTCCAGACATCCATGAAAACCTGTTTCTAGTTAATAACTTCATTTTCATCTTTGGTTGCATTTGGAAGAGCACGATTTAAAACAATTATCACAAACCAGCAAGAAACCCCTGGCCTGACTTCTGAAACAACTTTGCCTAATGTGTATAATAACGTTCTGTTCTTTTTTTTTTTTAGTTTTTCCAGATTTGCTCAAAATTATCCCTGCAAGTATCCATGTTAGTGTCATTCTCTTCTGTACAGTACTGATCATCTTTGCTCTGGTGGGAACAGGTTTCTTCATGTTCAATGCTTTTGGCAGCCCTTATGAAACTCTGCATGGCCCTGTCGGGTTGTACCTCTGGAGCTTCATCGCATGTAAGTACCACCCCACCCTTGGCCTACCAGGCTAATGCCTGTCCATGTTTGCTACTTACGATGACCGATTTATTGGCATGGGAGACCATATTAAGGACCATGGCTGCATTGACTCTAAACTGGGAAAACAAAGCTAGGCAGAAAGGCGGATGACTTTGCTGTATCAAAACATGTTTTTTCCAGACTAGAGTTAAGAGATAAAAATGTCAAAATCCTCTGCAAGTGCGGGTGGTGGGATGGGTACAGGCGAGCGGCTGCAGGAAGCCGTGGCAGGCAGCCCCGGCACCTCCAGCCCTTCTGCATAAGCTGGCAGAAAAAGGGGATGGTGACCACAAGCCTCAGGGACACAGAGCTGGGGCCACATCATGGGCGCACAGCACACGGTCAGAACTGGGAATCGCAGCAGAGGGGG